>NC_092508.1:35785818-36085818 GCF_047511675.1 Marmota flaviventris | reverse complement strand
ATGACAAAAGCTCTTAAAAATCTCCATGAAAATTTGGTTGCCATAACTTTCTTAATCAGAAACATGAATAGCATAAATTCTACAAAGTAAAAGGTATCAAATGTTTGACTTGGGGCAACAGGAAAAAAAGGGGTCTTCCTCAGTATCTTCTATCTGGAGGCTGACCACAGAACAAACCTATTATTAATGATAGAATTTTAAAAATAAACAAAGAAAACATGAGCTTTAATGCATGAAAGCTGTAAAAGATTGAAAAGCTGGTCTGGCTGGAAAAATACTGTGTGTGTCAGAATGATTTTCTCTACTTTTTGTAAAAATGTAATTATCCATGATACGCTATTATCCATGATAGGCTACAAGGATGAGGGCTCTCAAGGAACTCCACTGGAAACTGAGGATTCGCCTTTGGTCTTTGGTCTCTGACACCACCGTGTCTGAGAGACCATAAACCCTGGTAGTGATTTACCACATCCTTCGTGCAGTTATATATACACCCTTCCAGTCTGTCTTTATATTTTAATTCAAAACATGAGAAAGGGGCAGAAGGGAAACGTGAGGATAGGAGAGAAAAAAAAACAAACATAAAACCCAGCACCTATTTCCTTTCAAGAACAGAATAATGGTCACAAGTGGAGACTCTCAACTTTCTAAGCAAATAATCTAATTTTTAATCCTCCCCCCGTCCATGATATTTATTAATATCACATGTCTGATCTGTGTCTTTGTAGTTCTGGAACTTATAAGTAACTTTGCTTTTCCCATCTGTGCCAAGATGTTTCAGACTAGTCTTTGAAATGCTGCAAATGCAGATGAATAATGACATAAAATAGGAACTGATTACATAGACATTCTATATATGAGGAATGGCAACACAGAACACAGATGACATTACATGTTCATGTAGCATAATCTACTACTCTGCTTCACACATGCAAATACATGGAGATCACTGAAGTACACAGCATAACAGCTCCAGTCTCTCTGTTCTAGCAACTCAAAATATATGGGTTGACTTCTTGCATATAAAGTGACAAGAAAACTCTCCTGGTACACCCATGGTTCCAATGTGAAGATATATCAAGGAATTGTCAACTGATAGAACACACTGATACATTTGATCCAGATTATGTTTTACAAGCCAAAGAATCAGTCACTTTGCTTCTCTTTTGATTACTAAGAAAGTAATTGTTAACTTACCATGTGTACTGTTGGTTTTAGCCTCTCTCTCTCTCTCTCTCTCTGGGAGGTTTTCATTTTACATCTTTACTCAAATAAGGATTTGAGTAAAAATCAATTTTTACTCAAATAAGAATTCCTCCCATAAGTATACTCCCAAATTACACCTATCTGGAAATATTGAACATTGGTCCACCACAGTTCCTCTCACTTTTCTGTGGCTATACTTTTGAGTATACTGCTGACATGAATTCCCAAAAAATGAGTTGAGAAAAACTACATTTTAAAAAATCCCTTGTGTGTGGACTTTGTACTTACATAGCATGTGCTCACCTTAGCATGCCATTCACTTAATTCATAACAGTAATAGGGAGACCTTTCCATATCCACATATATTTATCTTAAGTATCTGCATCATAGATTTTTATCTCCAAAAGTTGAAAGTGTTTTTAAAAAAACTGAATCCTCATTTTGAGTTCAGTTTGTCATATCAAAATAAGTAACTCTCACAATAATTTGTCCCTTAGTTTTCAACTTAGAGTCCTCAAATCTGAATGACTGATGCCAAAAACAATCACAGAGTATGGACTCATTATGCTATACAATTCTGAAAAATGTATCCAACCAGATGCTCAGGTGAACCTTGTATATTTATACAGAACAATATAAAGACAAATCTTGAAATGAAGAAATAAATTGAAAGGATAGTACAAAAGGGAAAGAGTAGAACAATTGTTTTCTATACATACATATACGTATGTGTGTTTGTGTGTGTATAGTGGTATAGTGAACTGTAGTAATACCAGTCATTCAGTTCTTAAAACATCTGACCATTGTTTCACACAATAGTTTTCAGCATATTTTGTTTATAAAAAATGAAGACATGAATGGCCACAGAGCTTAAAACGGAAAAAAACTGGTCTATTCAGTGCTGTGCTGGTAAATGTTTAACAACTGGCTTTCTGGAATGAAAGGCCCCAGTTGGATCTTTTGCCAATATCTGTGAATAATCCCACCACCATCAGTTTCATACTATCAATGGTGTAACAATCAGTTTTCAAAATTCCTAAAAATTTAACCACCAGTTCCTGTGGGCTGGTATAAGTCCACTCCAGTGCACCCTGAGTCTACTGTAGAAAGAGATAACACGTCCCTCCTCCAACAAGCCATCTGCTGCTTCTCAGACCTGCTCACTGGAATCCCTTTGCCTGACCTGACTTACCTGTCATTTTCCCAGCCCCAAAGTAATCAGGATGACCCCCACGGGATATTCAATTCCACAAGAGATTCTACATGAGAAGGTGAAGGGTTATATGATTTACAGTGAATTAGATCTAGAAACAACTTGTGAAGAAATTGAACTTGTGACCTTAGAGCTGTCAAACCTATCCAGTTTGCTTGATCTCCCATTTTTAGGGTCAAACCGAGTAATAATAAAATAAATGAATTTCAGAACTTTGGCAGTTTTCCTTTAATTGAAAATGTGCTTTTCTATCATTACAAGGGGAAGTTCCAGACTTCAACTTAATAAAAATCAGCAGTAGTTTTCAGCTACATTAGATTTCCACACTAAACAGAAACAGCTGAAAGGCCACAGTAGGTAGGTTTGGCTGCAATAGTTTAAAACTCGGTGGCTGACTTTCTCTTGCAACTGTCATAACTATCAGTCATAAGAAAATCAACTGGATCTCTGAGTCCAGTAATATAAAGTGTTCATAATCTGTGATGTTATTGCTAGTTTGCTATTCCAAATGCATTTGAAACTCCTAGGAGCAATGTGGTTTTTGTTGTTGTTGTTGTTATTTATACACTCATTAAAATACTGAAATGGGAATCAGAAATGGATAAACCAACCCACAGAATGAATGCTTCAGATAAAAAGTGTCTCTGAGATCATTTAATTCATGCTATAACCATTTACAGAACACTAGATGGAAACGAAACACAGAGAAATGCCTTCTCCAAATTCACGCACTCAGCCCTGGACTGGAGCCATGTCACTTACTGGACCCTTTTCTTTAATGTATCATTTTTTCCCTTCTCATTGGGTCATAGGTTCATTGACAGAGAGATAGAGAATAATTTTTATTCTTTATAAGATGCTCTGGTTTCTGAAACAATGCATAAGAGCTTTAGAGAGCAACAAACACATGGAAAAAGTTTAAATATTTGGAAAATGCTATGGTTTAGATGAGTACCCCACAAGGGTCCATGTGTTAAAGAGCTGGTCCCCTGGGTGATGCTACTGGAAGGTGGTAGAACATTTAGGAGATGGTTCCTTATAAGAAGTCCTCAGGTCACTGAGGGCATGTCCTCCAAAGGTATTGTGGGACTCCTCTATTCTTTTCTCTCTTCTGTGTCCTGGCCCAAGAGGTAAGCATTTTGCTATACCATGTGCTCCAACCATGATGTGTTGCCCTAACCAATTGCTTTGAACCAATGGGGCCACTTGATCTTGGACTGAAACCTCCAGAACCATGAGCCAAAATAAATCTTTTTTCTTTAAAGTCAATTTCTTTATAAGTCAATTTCATCAGAGTGACACAAAGCTAACTAATATAGGAACTCTTTACTTAAAAGTCATACCACACTTAGGCTTAAGCAAATCCCGGCCATCTATTTTAAATGTACTTTTAAAAGTTTAGACCATAAAACCTTGATCTGAAAAGAAGCAATTATATTTGTTTCCACCATTACATAAGTAAGACATCAAAATTTTTCAAAATTAAAATCAACTGTTATATTTACCATCAGGCTCTAACCCTGTGGCTTTCAATTGTGAACTATAACTTGTTTTACAATTTGCTGTGAATAGTCCTTCAAGTGATATGTTTCCATCAATCGTTAAAATCATAAAGTTTATATTTGTCTTACTTTCTTTTTTTTTTCTTTTAATTAGAACTGACTCTATATTCTTTCTACAATGATGCTACACTTTCTACTATTCATAATGTCCGTCCACTCTGGTTTCTTTACATATGTAGAAGGGAAAGAGGTAGAATTCCAGGTGATGACACCAGGAATGAAGTCACTCACAAGAAGTTAACCCATGTTATTCTCAGCATAGAAGACCCAGCCAAGAGTGTCCCAAGATCTTAACAAATTCTGCATCTTTGCTCTCCCTGTCACCATAAGTAAAATCCTTAAAAGTCTGTACTCTCATTTCTTTGCTAGCCCATAAGCAACTCAAGACCAGATAATATTTCTGTTCCTTTGAGTCCATTATAGGTGAACACAGAGCTGTAGTTATAGATGCTTATTTAATGCTAGAGCAAAGGGACTCAAACATAGTTGCCACAAGGCAGCTTCAGAAATTCATGGATTCCAATCTGCTTCAACTTCAGCAGAAGTCCCAGAGATTGCACAGAAGCTCAGTGGTCTTTTTTGCTTTTTAAAAGTTTAAATACATTAAGGAAAAAAGAATAGTAACCAACTTTTTTTTATACTCAGTGGCACTTTATTATGCCATACAGAGGAATTTTATTCAGAACTAAGAAGAAAAGTTCTCACTTTTAAATAACTTATAATGGCTTTTAAAAGATTTTTAAATGTAGAAAGGACATAATGAAGCAAAACAGCTCTGAGTCTCTCAATCTGTCTCAAACAATTGTATAACATGCAAACAACAGAGGTCAGGCATGCTCTCAGATCTTGCTGTTGTAAAATGTGCTGAGACAACCCTTGTTAACTCTGGGTTCTTTTGAATAAATATTATTCCCTTTATCCTCAAGATTAATCTTACTAATGCTCAGATTCTATTGACATTTCTCAGGCGCTTACATACAAACACCATCTCATTTAAATCTCATTTCATTCCCATAAATTTGAGGGTTGTTATGACTATTTCCAGAAATTTTATGTGGCCTCTGCAATATCAGAGCTCCAATTCCAGTGGTAGTCCTAGAATTTAAACCCAAGTCTTCTGAAGCTAGAGTGGACTTCCCTCTTTTTCATCTTGGTTCTGGCAAAGCTATAGTTTCAGTCTACTTGGATGAGATCTTTGACAATTTATATCACTTAAATTTTATAAGAAAGGAATAAAGGTTAAAAGAAATGTAATTTTCATTTGGACCTTCAATTTTTATTGAGACATTTTAAAATCGAGCAGTTCAAAATGTTTTATCCAGGCTAAATTAGCAGGTATTTGTGGATCAAGTTATTTCAGTTTTATCAGGTTCCCCATAGGTAGCTTCACAAGTCCCAGAAAGGTAGCGGGGGCTGAGTTCCCAAGCTACATTCCACCTCTATTTCCAATGCAATCATCTCCCAGTTTTATGGATCTGAATAATCACACCCAAGTCAGAGTATGTGAAATAAAGGTCCAGCACTGACCAAACAGCCCAACCATGGGAACTTCATCCATCCTCGCTCACTTCCCTTCTCTGTAGATGTGCATTTCTGTTTCTTTTGCAAAGACCATGAATACCTTTCACATCAATAATGACCTATGCAGGAGAGACACTGTGATAGAAAATTTAAGGTAGAAATGTGAAGCAGAGCCCTATTATCCTAGAACAGTATGTGGTTTTCTGCCAAACATCTCACTATTAGGAGAGGCTAGTTTATACAACTCATCTGCTAAGGGCCAAAGCTCCAGTCAGTGCATCCCAATGAGCTAAATGGTTTGGTTGGTGGACCAAAAATGAATTGGTCTTTACCCAGTCCTAAGTAATAAGGTTGCTACTTGCAGAAATCACTCTAGGTAGAGAGGATAAATATGAACAAGACAAAAAAAGAAAGAAAAAAGAAAAAGAAATGTCCATGTGGTCAGGCAAAATTATAGATGGAGTGGACACTCTTACTTATCCAGTTGTTTTCCATCAGAACTACGTTTTTAAATGCCACTTGATCACTAATCAATACATATAATTCCTTGCAGTGTTATAAAAATCACTGTAGACTCTATATGATAGGTTCAGAAGGTCAGTTTGCTTTGGTAATTTCAAATAGCCATTTTTTAAAGGTAATATTGCTTTTTTCTGAGAAGTTCAACACATTTTAGAGATATTATCCAGTTCATTCTAAACAGCTAGAAAAAAACTGCAGCCAAGAGATGCAACCCAAGGTCAGGACAAGGAGAAGAAATAGAACCTATGGATCCCACTAAGTTATAGTCTGAATTTTGCATTAATTCAAGGGAGCAAGGGAAAAAACCCAGAAATCTGTTTAAAAATGCACTCTGAATAAAGAAGAAAATTACTTAATATACATGTGAAATTCTGTTTCATTCACTGTTATACAAGTGGTGCCTAGAATAATACTTGGCACAAAGAAGGAGCTCGACAAATACTTGTTGAATGAACAAGTAAAAATGTGAAAATAAAAACGATCAGTCATCTCAATCATGTCTGTACCATGAAGCCTGAGAATAGGTTTATTGATCAATTTTAATCCTCTTTTCCTAAAGCCACACTTGGTAGGAATCTAGGGAAGCATCAAGGAATGCATTTTCCTTCTCTCAGATAAAACGTGAGGAGGTCCTTGACAAGGATGACACATGTCTATCTGCAAGGGTCCTCATTTTGGCTTAGGCTCCCCACTGTTGCTTTTCCTAGGTGGAGAGAAATGGCAGTCTATATTCAAACATACTTCCTACCTTGGTCTCTTTATTTTCTCTTTCTCATTGCCAAAGCAATGAAGTTCACATTTAATGTTTGTCCCTTCACAAAATGTATTAGCCATTGCCCTTTGGTTTTTCAGGTTAAAAAAAAAGAATGTTTTAGAATATTCAAAAGAGGGAAGGGAAGGAGAAAAAGGCAGGCAGGCAGGCACAGAAACGTGGAGTTGACCAAAAGAATAATAGTAAGAATGTCCCCTAGCAAATCCCATGGCATTTTTTTTTAAGACAACTGTGCTTTGTGCTTCTGGTATGCTCTTTAGTCTTATTTTCCTATCAGATCATCAAAAAGAGATTGAAATGCCAAAGGTTTTGTATTATATGTAGTTTTTGTATTAAATGTAGTTTTATTTAATATCATCAAGAGGAAAAGAATATGAAAACGTGTCTAAGAAGTATCCTGCTGTCCCAAACTTTAAAAAATAGGCAATATTTTATTAATATAGAAAGACAATATTCCTAATTAGAATAAGTTATACCCCATGTATGTATACTATGCCAAAATACATTCTACTGTCATGTACAACTAAAAAAACAAACAAATAAATTTAAAACAAAAAAATAATGTATATTAGTGATTTTGTGGTTTCTGAGCATTAGACAGTGTGCAACTTGATCTATTGGTACTGATGTAAATAATAAGCTAATTCTGATTCTTCCTCTTACCTATGAGGCAGTGTTAGGCCAAAAGCCTTCTGTTTAAATGCAGGAATCTAAAGAACAGGGAGTGTATAAACCCAAAGAGTGAGTAGCAGCAAATATACTGCTTCTCAAAATGTAAAATATCAAAATTAGACTACTATTTAAAGAGACACAGCAAATATGGGAGCACAGATAACTGAAGAAACCAAGGTTCCTCTGTTCCCTTAAGGGGAGGAAGACTGGGAAAAGTGGAACCCAGCTGTTTGACATTTTACTTCCAACCAGGGGCTAATCCTGGATGTTTAATTTGGGAAGGTGATGTATTATGAAGTTTCAGCCACTGGAGGGGAGCTCTGCTTGGCAAAGACACTAGAATGATCCCATGAAGAATGAAAAGTAAAAAGCTAACTCCAATTATTAAAATGAGAAGCTAAAAAAAATGAGAAGCTAATAAAATGTTGAACCCACTCCAAAGGAAAAAAAATTTTAAGTAGACTCAAAAATGACTACCATAAAAATTTAAAGTTTTTGTCAGTATCTATAGCACAGTGACTAAATATGTGGAAATACACAATGGACGTTAGAAAAATTGCAATGAAATAAAAAGTTATAATGCTCTACAAACATACAGAACTTAAAAATACCCTTGGGCACTGATTTCCTGCTATTTATGTATCCATGGAACTTCACATTTTTGAAAAAGGTCATATGACTCTCCCTTGATATGAATTTATACTAGACTTGTTAATCATACTTGCAACAAACTACCATGACCAAAAGGCAGGTTCCCAGTGGCCATACTTTCCTGAAGGGGCCCTAACTTTCTGGCCTTAGGTTGCCCATTTGTAGGTTATCTGTAAGTGGTCTAGAGCCAGTTGGATTTCTACTTCCTATTCTTCTTAGGATTGTTCTGGGATTTTGCCTAAGAAAGCTCTCCCTTTAAAATGCAGTGCCTTCCAAATTAAGCATTCAGACTACTTGTTGGAAAATCAATATTAAGAAAGCCTGCCTTCATGGCGATAAGATGGACCAATTTCCTTCTCAAATGAGTTTAAAGTGGTAAACAGGGAGTAGGCAACAGAAGCTGGGCTTTGATAAAGGTCAAGAGAAAGATCATGAGATTGAGCAGGAATCCAGGGCAGACCAAGGCTTTGAGGAGGCCGAATCACAATTTAGAGAAACTATGAATATTACTCAGAAGTTACATGATAGACAAATATACAATAAATGGCAAGTGAGGTGATGGTTGGAAGAAAATCTTCATAGTGGGAAGAAGCTGACATGGGGAAGAGGCTGGAATGCTAAAGATGGCCAAGGAGAAGGCAACCCATGAACAGCAGCTGCTGAATCCCTAGTT
Source organism: Marmota flaviventris (assembly GCF_047511675.1). Taxonomy (NCBI): domain Eukaryota; kingdom Metazoa; phylum Chordata; class Mammalia; order Rodentia; family Sciuridae; genus Marmota; species Marmota flaviventris. The sequence goes on along the minus strand of NC_092508.1, from coordinate 36,077,026 downwards.
CCAGGCTTGAGAAATCTGACCATCCTCAGAGTTATGGATTTTAATGAAATTCTATCTTCTTCAGTTTATTTGAGATTTCTGTGTCTTATAAAAGGAAAATTAAAAAGAAAAACACCTTAATGAAACTTTAAATGTAAAAAAAAAAAAATAGGCAGGCCAACTTTCCCTAAATATCCAGAAAAGACACAGCTAAGCCCAATCTACTGACTAGCAAACTGATAATCTGCTTCAACTTTCTGATATTTTCAGTCAGGGAAACTTATTCCATAACACTGTGGAAGAAGGTGAACCCAAGATGGAAATGTCCATCTCCTAGAATAAAAAGAACTGATTACAAATGACTTTCAAGTCTCTATATTTCTGAATAACATATTTTAAAAATTAGACATGTTGAAGAACTGGTGAAAAACAAACCAAGAATACTTTTAAGTTGAATAAATGCATGATGGATAACATAGTATTAGTATGCAAAAAAGTTAGTGTGGCCTCTAAAGTTTTCCCAAGTGAGAACCAACTTCTTTGTACCCAACTGATGCAATATTTCACTAGAAATGGCAAGGGTTCTTTTACATCTCTCCTCAGGACTTGAGTTGGGTTTCAAAACTCTGGAGCCACATTCAAACAGCAGGCTTTGAGCAGGAGTTTGGAATAAATCCAAGGTGAAAAAAAATTCTAATAACCTGATTATAGAATTTGCAAACATCCTTAATCAATTAATTAGCTTATTTATTTTCCTGGAAACTGTTCTTTTGGAAGCAAATTCATAAATCAAGATCTAGTCTGTACAAGTAAGAGTAGGAGAGCAGGACTGAATGCTTGTTGCTGAAAGGCAGTACCCTCAAGTGTTAGGAAGGACAGTCACATTCTAAAGTTATCTTAAAACTGCAAAAGCAGTTTGATGAAATGTGGAAATTTTACTCCTTTTCGTTTTGGCATCATACTGATGAGTTATATAATTTTTGTCCTTCAAAAAAGAAAGCTCACAAAGCTATTACTATTCAGTTGAATGATTAAAAATAAAATGATATATGTTAACAGTTTTGTATAATATCAGGCAGCTAATAGTAAGTGCTTGGGGAATGCTGGCTGTGGCCATTTAGAACTTCTTTCCAGCACGTGCACACGCACAGACACACACACACACACACACACACACACACACACACAACACACACCCCTCCAAAGGTGAACAGATGTGAATTTAAGTTCTCACTTTGGGCAAGTAACTAAATTTCTTCAACCTTCGGTTTCTCATCTGAAAGTAGATGAAAAAACAACCACTCTCTTAGTTTGTCATAATGACTGAAGAAGAGAAAATGTAAAAAAAAATCTCATATTTTGGAGAGTTTGATTTCCAAAAGGCTAGTTGCTGCCAGGGAAGAAGAGGAGGAGGAGGAGGAGAAAAAGGAGAGGTGTCACTGTTATTATTACTACTAGGTTTTGTACAGGAGAACCTCCAGAATCAGCCTCAGAGATATCATGATTCTTCATCTTACGCTGTTCCTGGGGCTTCACAACTAAAGACCATGGGCACCGCAAGCTGGGGAAGCCTGTTTGGGTGATTGTCCTGCACATTGTGGAATATTTGGCAACATCTCTGGCCTTCATCCAGTAGATCCCAGTAGCCCTTTCAAATTATAATAACCAAAAATGTTTCCAGAAACTGACAAATATCCCAAGGTACACAAAATCACTTCTAGGTGAAAACCATTAGTGGACACCAATGACAGGAAGTCTGTGTCTCAGAAAATGCAGAAAATTCCCTGAGCGATCTGCAATCCAAATGAGTAAAAGCAAAATGCTGGTGTCTGGCTGTCACCGGCCAGGTCTCACATTCTTACTCAATGTAGAGCATGGAATTTTAAAACAAGTACTTGTCAGGAAACCACATAGCAGCAAGCTCAGAATTCCTGAACTTACAAAATAACTGATGGAAACCCTGTGGTGGAAATACAATAAAGCAATAAAAGCACAAACTACACAGACCTGAACAATTTGGCAAAAGCTCCCTAATCAACCCCACTCAGAGACCTAGTCACAGTATGAGAGATGTCCTTTCTTCTCTAATGCATTCGGAGAGAAGTGTGGTCAGAGGAAAAACTGGGTGCCAGAAACGCTGTGTTTCATTCAGCAGGGGATCCTGGCTTCAGGCAAGGTTCAACGACTGCTCTGGTTTTTCCAATTGTAAAATGGAGTTGGTAATAATGAATACCCAGACCTAACTACTTTTTGATTCTAGGAGAGGATATCCATTCACTATAGGGCCTCAGGTCATAATAACCGCGAGGTGGGAAATCATTACAACCACAAGAAATAATTTTGTCCCCAACCTTTTATAGCAGAAAATAAAATTTATTTCATCTTTTTTCATGGAATGTTTTGGTTTGGCTTGGTTTGCTTCACCATGTCTCACCTCTGTTGATCTTTGTGCTGGCTACACTTGAACTACAGACATAATGTAGGTTAGTATTTTTCAACTTTCTTCCCCATTATCAACACCCCATGGAGGCTTTTTAAAGTATTTTTTTTCCTAATCATTTCCCCATTTCATAAAACTTTAATGCCAGAGATAATGCTAAATATCTCTTTATGTATTGAATCCCTTTAGAGGACCACAAACCATGTAAATCTAAGATTTTTATGCTTCCTAAGAACCACTTTTTACCCGCTAGGGGCAAGGTTGCCCTCACTGTGGATCCAAAAGCATGAATGGATTCAGTTAACAAAATGTGTTTAGAGGCCAGAAGGCCAGCTTCTTCTCAGAAATATTTAAATAGGGCCTCTGGAGATTTGGAATTCCAAAAAGAAACTTAAGAGAAGCCAGATAATTCAATATGACATGAAAGCGTCCCTAAAGAGACTGGATTCCCAAGGAGGAACCATCTTACTCTTCAACAATAGTCAAGTTTCTGGGGCTCACAATACTCCTTGTTGGTACCAAATTCATCATGGTCTCAGCTGCAATCCTGCCTTATTTCTGAAGTGAAATTCCATCAAACATGCATTTATTGGTAAGTATGTGAAGGATTGTGTCAAGTGTTAAGATTATAAAAATAAATGATATATACTGTCCACCATTAAAAAAGTCAGAGGCCCAGGCAAAGGCATTTGAGCTTTGGTATAGTAACTTCAGATATGGGGATGGAATCACAGAGGCCAGATTACCTCATGGGGGCAAAATGACACTACAGATGTGAAGCCTAAATGAATGGAGTGGACAGGCTGTATGAGCACAAGCATAGAGAGCAGGTGATGGGGATCTGGGCAGCAGGATGTGAGTGGGTTCCCTATAGGAAGAGTGGAGCTCCGACCATGGGGCACTCTGAGTCAGTGTGAGGGTCAGATCTTTAAACTTTCCAGATTTTATGTTACATCTCCTGACTTTTAAACATGGGTTTACAATTTTAAAACTTTAAAGGGCTTAAAAGAGAAATATGTGCAGGCAATTAGCAGACTGCCCATTTGTAAACTCTGTCAATCATTGGCAAGAAAACCTTCCTCTTATTTGTAAGGAGAGAGGCTGTGACTCCAAAGGACTTGTCAGCATCACAGAACACACCAATGAGGAGGGTGGCAGGAAGCTCCTTATTTGATCTAGTACATGTGTGGGGCCCTAACACAACAGATTAAACCATCAAGTCCTTATGCACAAACATCACTGCCTCGCATCTTCTCCCCTTAGGAAAAATAAAGGACTAGTGTACTCAAATTACCTAGAGAAATGTAAGTGGCACTTTTCCATGACCAGTGGGGAGGACATCTCTGCATTTTATTAGGCTGCATATGTGAGAAGCTCTTGATCATCACCAGTTCAACTCATTCTTCACAATTTAGTAATGACACATTTTCCATCTAATTATGAAATACAGCATTGCCAAACTAATATCATCCTACGTATGAATTTTAAAATCTCTAAAAACATAAGTAAATATATCTCCCTAAAATTCTAGCTGATACAAGAGCACAAGTGAATTCCAATGAGTCCAGTGATGGCTTTTGGACAATTACAGACATTTTTTAAGGACTTGGTATCTTTTTCAATACAATCCTCCCCAAGTCACAGAGGTTATGCCAGCTAAATTCTTCAGTCTTAGGAATTCTGATGACTGGTTTCAGTTATTTTCTTCATTTTTTCACATTATAACTGCAATAAATAATTAATCCACAGCTTTGCATTTTGCTGACAAACATAAATTCAGCAAAGCAGTTGTCAGAGACAGGCACACTATGTATAAAACTAAAAAAAGTGATGTACCAAAAATTGATGGGATCAAGGTCAATGGGTAGGATATTTTCAATGTACAGGAAATTACCTTGTTTGTAAACTCTTTAGCTAATATCTGAGGGATAAGTATAAACTTTCCCAAAATAAATGAATTTATCTAAGTAATATCAGAATTTAATGTTAATAGCCGCAAAGTACTGAAAACTGAAATGGAAAATTATAGACTGATTCTTGCTTACCCATTAAATGTTGTCAGCACAGTATCTAATTCTGACATACTAACATAAAAGATAATAAAACTCATAAATCAATTGGCTGTCTGCTTCTAAGATACTTCATTCAAACTAGTCAATTGTAAAGCAATTAACCGTAAGCTGGACATCCTTTTAGCTATATACACAGGAGGCTCACACAGACAATTTCTGGACAAGGATTTAAGACCAATGGTATGGAAGCTATCATTCAAATTAGGTAATCTTCAATCATAATAGAGACTGGGTTTTCATGTTCTTATCTCAAAATTTTCTAAGCTTTCAACTTAGATCATTATTGTACTACTGAAATGGGCCTTTCACTAAGCTCTAGAAGAAGTCAGTTTTTCTCCCTTGGACATAGGCTGGACCATGCAAAGTCAATGTCAGTGGTTCCAAAGGCAGCCTATGGCCTCGTGCTAGTTTAGGACAGAAGTCTGGACCAGTTTACATCGCAATGAGGAAAAAAAAAAGGAGGGGGCAATAGCAAGTTTCTCTGGCTGAATTCATACTGTTTGTTTGGTCTTTAGTCTAAAGCTATACATTTAATTTCTGTGATATTTAAAATTATTAAATTTTATGAAATGATACTGATAATAAATGGAAACTTCCCTTGACTTTTTCAAATAAATTTATTTCCTAAAATAAAAGACAACTTATAGAGGTCCCTTTTTAATTCTAAGAAGTTAAAATTTCAAAGTCAGAAAACCACTGCACTGTGTGACTCAGTATGCTGGTCTAATTATCTGCAGGGAGGTGCCCTAGTGTTTGGATGAGGCCCCAGCCAGGAAAGGACTAACACTGGAAAGGGGGAGGCTGGGTCCTGAAGAGTAAGCCTGTGGTTCAGCCTCCTGGGAACAAGTGACTCTGCCACCCACTAACTGTGCACCCTGATCCTCCACCCATCCTGGGTTCACTGCAGACACTGCAAGAGACTTCCTAGATGAATCCGTCAGCCTAACAATTCATTCTATGGACAACTCACTCTACAAACTCAGCCTTGGAAACTGACCAATGATGGCATGAAAGCATTGACTGAGATGTCAATATTTGGATGAAAAGTGACCTGATGGACCGTTAACTTCTGGCTTCTCCCCCAGGCATGTGAGGATGGAGCAAAGGGAAGGGACACAGACACCTTGGGGTGTATTTCACCACATTCTTCAATGCCTCTCTCCTATTACATCTTTATCAAGAAAACATAGCACACCCTTTCGCATCTTCTCTTCCATTCTTCACTTTTATTCCCTTTTATTTATTTATTTTTGGTGCCAGGGGCATTTAACCACTGAGCCACATCCCCAATCCTCTTGTTGTTGTTGTTGTTCTTTTTAGATATATGGGACAGGAAAGTGTATTTTGACATATTATACGTATGTGGAGTATAACTTATTCTAATTAGATCCCATTCTGTGGTTGTACATGATGTGGAGTTACACTGGTCATATATTCATAAATGAATAGCAAAGTTATGTCCAATTCATCCTATTGTTTGTCCTATTCCCAACCTCTCTCCTTCCCTTCATTCCTCTTTAACTAATCCAATGAACTTCCATTCTTCCCTCTCCCCCTTATTGTGTGTTAGCACCCACATATCAAAGAGAATATTCAGCCTTTGGTTTTGTGGGTTTGGCTTATTTAACTTAGCATGATATACTCCAGTTCTATCCATTTACCAGCAAATGCCATAATTTCATTCATTATGGCTGAGTAATGTTCCCTTGTGTATACATACCACATTTTCCCCAACCTTCCTTCCTTTCTTTCTTTATTTATTTATCATTTTGAGATAGGGTCATGTTAAGTTGCTTAGGGCCTGACAGAGTTGCTGAGGCTGACTTTGAACTTGCCATCCTCTTGCCTAGGCCTCCTGAGTTGATGGGATTAAAGATGTATGCCAGTTCACTGGGCCCACATGCTTGCACTCTTGCCTCAACTTCTCCTTTGTACACAGGAAATTCAGAGAGAGGCCATAAATGGTCCTCTGCAGTAGCAGCAGCGACTGATGCTACTGGGCAGCAGAACCGAACCTATTCATGAGCAAAATTCCAGGGAGTCTCATCACAGACACCCTAGCTAATACTTCTTGAAAGTAACTTATTTTAGAATACAGAGTCAGTAAACTCAGTTAATTTCAGGAAAAAAAAAATAGTATTTGTTTCAATGAGAGCAAAAACTAAGCCAATAGAACATGCTACCCAAAAGGAGGCAGATTTCTAAAAGAGGAAACCAAAGACAGCAAAAACTCAACTTAAAATTCTAAGAATCTGTCACAATTTTTCTCAAAAAAGGTTCAGATGAGTTCAAAGGTACTCCTCAGGTCACATGGCTATGATCTCACCTTTACCAAATGTTCCATGGGAAATTTTGGATTAAACTCTTTCTTTCTTTCTTTTTAAAGGAAAAAAAAAACTAATGGAGAATATGTTTTCTGATTGGGAGATTTAATTTTCCACAAGTGCTAGGGCTTCATAACCTCACAAGTAACATGCTTTGGGGGAAGCAGCCATCTTTTCATGAGACTTCTTAGTCATTTTTCTCTGTGTGCGCGCACACACACTCACACACACATGTACACTCATGCAGTGCTCATTGTGAAAATAGGGTCCTCTGTCAATGGGCATGTGGCATATGCGACCAACCCACAGGAAATGGTGTGGTGTGCCTCTCTGACCACTGGCAGCTGGGGCAGGCACAGGAAGTCCTGTGTGTTGGAGGGAGGGGGCGGAATGCTGACCTGCACCGGCTCAGGTGGGAGCTGGACCACGTGCTGCATTCGCTCACTGTGATGATGCCGTGACTCCTCTTCATAGATCACATCCCTCTCATGCTGGGGAAGATTCAGGAAACGACGGATAGTACACAGGTTCTCCCAGAGGGTGCGGTTTTCTGGGCTTGGGTTCTCCTTCCAGCGGAGCAGTTCACAGAGCCAGCCCTAGAGAGAGGAGGCCACCTGAGTTAGCCTGCAGAGTGGAGAGCAGCTGAGTGGGCCTGGACTTGAGGTAAGCACCATCCCACCTCATCATGTTTTTCCATGAAAATTGTTCCCACCAACCTGGGGAGATACTGAAAAAGTGTGATTCCAAAAACCAACCAGTGCCCACATAGGTACTTATGCCAATGCCTAAGAGTCTTCACTCCTGGAGCTTATCAGGTTTCCTCTAGAATATATCCTTGATTACAGTTTCAAATAGAAAGAACTTTCTAGATCCTCGAGTAAGATTACAGTTATCCAATTCTCAAAAAAGGTAACTTGTATTGGTCAGCTATAACTTTTGCAAGTTACCAAATTTACTAGCATTCCCATCTAAGAAAAGAGTGAAGATGAATATGTATCATAAGAGGACAAATTCTAAAGAAGAAAAAAATGTCTACATGTAAATAGCACTGAATTTTTAGGGAAGAAATATTCTTACAATCATTAGCAACTCTGCATAAGAAACAATAGCCCTAGCTAGAATGAAAAAAACAAATGTACATTTGCCATTTGCTCATTCTCTGGATGCCTTGGGCTCTAGGACCTCTCAACTATCATCTTCCTACCACAGCCACACCTGCAGGAAGGTAGGCAGTTGGTCAGGTCACACCTGCAAATGTCTGTCTCCCTACTCTGGCATCCGGATGTTCTCTCTCTTGCAACTGCATGAGAAAGAAAATGTAATGCAAATACTGATGGATTATATGAAAATAATACAGAGGATGCTGTCAACATCGCTCACTGACTCATGTCAAAATATTTTACCCAGTAGCTTTCTAACCCATCATTTCTAAGCTACATTGCTAATTTTAAAAATAAGAACTATCCCATATCACGCCTCTTGCAAGAGTAAAAATTTTTCTAAAAAGGTACATAAATAAACACTACTGATTTTGTGAAAAATAAATCCCAAACCTCAACAAATTCTATATCATAACTTGTAAGCCAATGAAAGTTCCTGACACGCATCATAAAAACCCCATATAATATCATAAGCCGTTGTTTGTCTAACTCTCCACTGTGTCTTCTGCCTTTACCCAAAAAAAGGCAAGATTTGATTATCTCCGCTGCATCAGCCAAGACAGCAACACCAGCTGTTCTCATTGTGCAGCCTCTTCCTCGCGGCCTCCATGTTAATAACCTGATCATTCCATTTTCTCCTTCAACTGCCGGCTGCAGCACAGCGAAGAGACAAAAACCCAGGCCCATCTGCAGCAGCTGTAGGCACTGAACTGTGAAGCCACTGGGGATTTATAAACTAATCTGTAACACAACACTGCCTTGTTTTTACAAGTGAGAGGCCACATTTGCGCAGACCTGATCTTTTCTTGCAATAAACTGGGAGCTTGGGAGAGTTAGAGGGTTAGGAAGAATGAAAACAAGATATCTTATCATTTGCTTGGAAATGTTTTTCCAAGCATTTTCATACTTCCTTTTTTTCCAATTCAGTTAAGAGATAGGTAATGGTTAAATTTTCAAGGTGCCATGTGTATGAAAAAAATGAAGACAAATTTTTATTCCTACCAGAAAATAAATTATATTTAAATAAAAAATCTCCTAGTCCCAAAGTATTTCCTCAAGGGTTTCTTCATACAAAGGAAAGAATTCTTGAAATGAAAAATAAACCATCTGTAGGAAAAAAAAAATAAGCTCCTATTTCTCTGTCTTTTCACAGATCTGAATAAGTCTCCAACTGAACTCTTTCAAATGTTTCAAACAGGTATGTTTAACATCTCCCAGGGGAAGCGATAGCATAGAGACCAATCATTGAACGGAAAATAAAAACAAAAACCTACATCTGTTAAAAGATGAAGTTCTGAGATAGCCAGACCTTAAGGAAGACAGCACCTGCTGTTCCCCTGGAGGGATGAATTGCATTGTGGGAAGCCACAGCTTGAAAAGGAGACAGGTGACAGCTGAGTGGTATCTCCACTTATGACACTTGGAATGTCTTACACAACATTCATTGCCACGTTTGATTTATATGCACTGTTATAATCTGCACTCATTACAATCACTTAGAACAACACTCCGGGCCTCGTTATGGACTGTGTGCTATCTGCCATCAGTCTTTAAGAAGTGTAGTGCTCAATTTGCCCACTGACATGCAAGGTCTTGACCTTGAAGCTATTAGGGAGAGGATTAGACACAAGTGTGATCATGTGTGCAGAAATAAGCAAACCAAATTAATTTCTGGCATAGGGAAGTAGCCAACAAGACCCTGTTCTTAGGGCACCAGAGAACTTCCTCAAATCCCTGATGGAGCTGAGCTAATAGCATGTTTAAGGGAACCCGGTTTTGAAGATGAAGCACATTCATGGTATTTAGAGGGTTATTAATCTAGTTTCCCCACAAAGTGTTTGCTTGGCTGATCAGATTAAGGAATGGAGCCTTCAACGGCACACCCCCACCACAGCAGGCCCTAAGAAATCTGTGCTACTTCACAGCCTTGGACATATTGCACCATGTGTACCCAGCTGCTTCAATAATTAGCTTATGAATGTATCAGCTGGTTCTGTGATTTTTATAAATAATAACTAACCTACGGAGCAGAAAGACTGTCGAGAGCCTTACAGTAGCACAAAATCACAAGGTACTCCTAACTCTAACTTGCTCTTCTACTGAATGCTGTATTCCCCACCAGCAGGGCCCCTGTGACGCCATTTATGAATATTTATTTCGTATCTGAGATGGCGTTATATTTTTTTGTCAGTTTTCTTCACAGCAGCCATGATTTGATTTCACTGGCTCCCTTGCCCACTCCATGTATCTGAGTATGTATCTTCAGGAAATCTATTCTACCTCACTTCCCCTCTCACCCACCATCTTCCTATTCACATGATCCTTCCACCAGCCCATTTGGGATGCTTATCTCTGTTTTCTCAATAGGGTGTCTTATTAGCTTGTTTGGTGGCTAATGAACATGTGAGGAAACGTCATGCTGTTGCATGAACACCCATGTGTAAATTGTGAGTGAACCCATCACAGAAGAGATAAAGGGTCCCCACTTTGGGATTTTTTTTCATTTATATAATTTTGCATGCCATCCAAGAAAGTTTTGCAGTATCAGGCAAAAAAAAGTGTAAATGTCAAATAAAACAGTGACAGATGACAGTATTCTCTATTGAATAGCACTGTTTCTGTCGTGCATGTTCAATGGGAACTCATGAATTATTAATAAACAAATCTCCTTTTTCTGTTAAAACTCTCAAGTAGGTTTTTTGTTGTTGTTCCCTGTGTGTTGTGTGGAGCATTCCAGGAGAATTATTTTCATTTCAGAAATGCTGATGCAGAAGTTCATCTGATTTCCAGCCGTGGCCAGCTCTATGAGTGGCATTGTGAACTATGTGTCTCTGCGGTTTCTCCCTTAGTTTACTTATAAGTTTTGACCCGAGGTTAGTTGAGTATTCACATGGTCAGTTTAGTTTTTACAGTTTGATGAAACTAGGAATAAAGTGAGATACAAGTTTTTGAGCACAGCTTGGAAATGCAGACAGCATTAAACTTGCAGCCATGAGAAATAAGTTCCTTCTCTGTCATTAAACAACTGGATAACCTTCAAGTTAGTGGTTACCCTGTTGGAGCATCTAGTGCTCAACTGTAAAAGCAGGGACTCACAAATGATGGTCTAAGTTGTTCTCCTGTTCTGCTTTCCATAATCTGTTGCCTTGCTATATGAAATAAGTAGCTGACAGTGATTAGTAATCAGGGATAAAAGTACAAAGAAGAAACCACTTTGGCCAATTGGTCATGATAAGTGTCACTGATGATGATACATTGATACCATGATACAATGCACTCAGGATACAATCTACTGCAAAGGACACAATATGGTATTCAAGGTAGTCTGGCCTCAAATGCATGACCTCAGTCATTGTGAGAAAACATCAGAAAAACTCAAATGAGAGATGTCTGACAAAATAATCAGTCCTCTTCAAAAGTGATGTAGTCATAAAAGGAAAGACTTAGGAATGGCTGCAGATTGAAGAAAAATAAGGAGAATCAACAATTAAATGCAATGTGGTTCCTGGATAGGTTCCTGGATATTTGTTAGCAGAAAAACTAGTTAGTTAACAGTATTTAAACTGTGTTAACCGTGTTAACATCCCCTAGTTTTGATAACTGCATTATTATCTATGATTGCACTATTGTGATGGAAGGTGTCAACGCTGATAGAAGCTAGGCGAGGGATGTAGAGTACAGGGCAATTATCCTTTCTGTGCTACTTTTGCAACATTTCTGAGAGTCTGAAATTAGTTCAAAACAAACAAACAAAAAATACAGTGACTACCTAGAAAGTATACACAAAAACATACATGGAGCCTAAGTAAAATTTTGCCACGAAATTCAAGATTAAAATTTTCTTTTACCTTCAATCTCTGAACCAAGAGAAGGAACATAAAAGACTTCTTTGTCATTGATGGTTAAAGAGTTCCTGAACATTCCGTGCATAAGCAAATAATATTTATTAACATCTCATTTTAGCCATCTCATCAGCCTCTTAAACAAATATATTTCCCTCAGTAGAAAAAACAACCCTGACCTCCTTTTCCAACTGTGCAGGTGAGGCAACACTCTACCAATCAAGATATGGTTTGTTTACAACCCACGTGTTCCTGAAAAGTTGAATGCCAATCTAAATTTACAAAGCAAATCATGTTGTAAATGTATTAGGTCTCCTTACTACTTGAAGAAATGTGCCATTAATTCCTTTTGGAAGATGAATCATAATAACTCCATAGTTTATCTTCTAGTAAACTGGTTATCATTAACAAGTTACATAAAAGAGACAACCTGTAGTTCACAGTCCAGGAGAATTAGAACATATAAGAACCACAATAAGAATCACAGTTTGCTCCTGTTTTTTTTTTTTTTTTTCCATGACCTCATTCCCGTCAATTCCCCTGATGACCCAGCGACTGCAAATTATACTCCCTAGAGATGCTTGGAATATTCCCATTGCCACGCTTTTGCCATGTTACTGCCTTGGCTGGAATGTCTCATACCCAAAACTCTGATCCCATGAGATGTACTTCAAGACCCAGCTAACATGAATTCACCTGATCTCTTTTGAGAATTGGTTGCTCAATCCTATATGACCCTAATGCATTTGTGTATACTCTCACAATTTGATGATTATTACTGGTAGGAGTAGGCCTGTCTGTATCCCCATCAGAGGTGTCAGCTTCTGGACAAGAATGGGGTACAAAGGCTGGTTTCTAAGCATTTTCATAGCATGGTTCCTTGTACATAGTAGATGCCCTACACATGATCATTAGACTGAACTGAAATTATCAGAACACAAAGAAACTAGCCTAGAAGAATGTTTTGTGGCCTCAGAGTTATTGTTAAAAAGCTCACTAATTTTCAGAAGCAACCCTGTTGATGTTCTAAGGTCTATTTCTCCATCTCTAATGCATGAACATGATAAAAAAAAATGGGGCAATCCAACTTTAACCCCTTATAGAAATTACAAACAGTTTATAATCTGCTGAGCACTCACTGTCTATGTGCCATGCAACATGTCTGGTATGATTTAACTGTTATCACTATGTTTTACCTAAAAGGTTAATGGAGATCACTGACAAGACAGTGAATAACTCTTGACTGAGGAAATTCTCAATTAGTGCCCATGAGAATATGGCATCAAAAGTGAACCTTGGGAGATAAAGACGAATTTCATCATGTGGGGAAAGGGAGTGACTGAGAACACATAACAGAGATAAAGCCATCAGGTAATGCAAAAACACGCAAAATTATCATACCTGAGGAATCAGCAGCAAGTCTGAGGGGCCAAAGCACAGACTAGAAATGAAAGTAGAGGCCAACTGTAAAGAATACCATGCAAAGAAATTTCACCTTAATCCAACAGGCCCGAGGAGTCCCTAAAGGCATTCTAACTGACATGACCAAGAATTAAATCTTCTTTCTTTCCCTCCCCTGCTTTCTTTCCTTATAACAAAAAGTCCTTGGGAAAAAGACCATGCTAAAGTCAAGAATACCACTAATCCTAATCTAGATACCTCCTTTTTATTTTCATAATCAAATAGTGTTGCTGGATATTAACCAGGACCCATAATGGCCTGGTAGTAATAAAGTACATACTTCATAAATCTCATCCTTTAGAAGTTTTCCTTCTAAAAAGAAATGGCAGAAATCATAAGCATGAAACTATATTGACCATTTTTTAAAGAAATATGTTTTCACCTTAGTCATTTTCTTGTGTGTGTGTGTGTGTGTGTGTGTGTGTGTGTGTATGTCTTGCTGTTGTTGTTGCATGTAGGAATTTTTAAAGCTCTCCTGCATTGAAAATAAATGCGGGAATGGCAGTATCTATTTTACTTATAAAAATTTTAAAGGTTTTAAGTGTTCCAAACAATATACCAAAGGCTGAGAATGTTCAAATGACCAAGGAGGTAATTTACAAACAATAACAGCCTAATTTGAGTTTGGAACTATCAGATATGAGTTTGAATCCTAGTTCTAAGCCTTATGTTTACCAGATATGGAGTGTGGGGGTGGGGGACAGCAAATGAGAAGAGTGAGGTTCCTGTCCATGGTGCTGAAATGTCACTGTGAACAAAACTCCTTATTTTGCCAGGACACAGTTGATCATTCTAAATTGTGACACCTTAAAAAAAAAAATTATGTTTGTAACTAATTTTCTAGTTTTAATATTTCAAATAAATACAAAGCAGCATTAAACACAAGTTCACAGCTTTCTTTGATTTCCAACAAGTAACTATCTCTGTTGAATAAGGAAGGCTGTATGTTCCTCGAATGTGGACCTTGTCACAGTGACAACTGTTCCCCTGGATGTGCCTAATGCAGAGCTGAAGAGTGGATTCTAGTTAATAATAAGCAACCCACCCTCTGCCCCTCGAGGAACTCCAGTGAATGAAAAAGTCAGCAAATGAACAATTCCTCAGGAATTGACTCAGGCTTCTCTCAGCAGAAATGGAAAAGGCCATTTCCTCACCCACATCTTCAATACAGAAAATGTCAGCATATGTAACCAAAAGGAAATGTTTTCTGAGTGTCTTAAAAGAAAATTCATATTATTAACCACAGACAGTTCGCTTTCTAAATGGAAGCACATAAAGTCCCCAAACAAACTTTTGTAACTGTGAAAGGATTTCTCTTCAGCTGGTTGAGACTCTTCTGAAGTGTGAAATGAGCCAGATAATATTCAGCTCTTGTTTCTTAGTCACTGAATTCTCTTTTCATGAATCCAATAAGTGTCTATTAAAACAAATAAACCCTCTAATGATTCAAGATAACCTAATCAAGAAGACTGAAATAGATAAGAGGCTAAATACAAGGGAGACTTGTCAAGGGCTTCAGTGAATCTCCAACAAGGAGGTCACTGAAATCTGAAAAAAGATAGGTGCTGAGCATTTGGTTATAGTTCAAGGTTAATTATGTTATTCCTTGAATATGGTAAGTAAAAATGATCTGCTTCTTTCTTTTTTATTTTCCAAAATGGTGTACTAGGAGCTGAACTGTATTTTCATGGGGACAAATTTTCAGCTGTCTCTGGGCTACCTTAAGCATGTCTCTCACATTTCTATGAATGTGTTTGCAAAGACTGAGTCTGAAATTGAGACTAATGAAAATTTTATTTCAGAACAACTCTTTAACTCCATTGTAGGTGCTCAAATTAAAAGGGCATGACCTAGAATTCTGTTGCCTTCCTTGTCATAGACATATGGTATGTACACAACTATACAATATTATAGAGACTCAGCATGCTTTACATATATAAATATGTACACATATGCATACATGCATATATGGGTACACATACCTGAAAAAAGCCATTCATATCTGTCAAAAAGAAGAATGAGGGGCTGGGTCGTGGCTCTGTGGTACAGCGCTTGCCTGATGTGGGTGAGGCACTGGGTTTGATCTCAACACCACATAAAAATAAATAAATAAATGTATTATGTCCATTTACAATTAAAAAAAGAACGAATGGGCAATCTTATACTCCACCATTTAATTACTATGCATACATTAACAGAAAGATATGTTAGGCTAAAATATCATGTCAGCACGCCTGTCACACAGTTGAATATGCTAGGTGAACTTACTTAAGAACTTATCAGAACCCTAGGTGGGGGAAGAACAGGGTGAGGCATAGAGTAGAAGACCACGAGTATGAACTCTTCTGAAAAATCAGAGTGAGGAACAGAGAGAGACAAGCAAGCAACTAGGACACGATACCCGAGGATTGGCTCTGTGAGGGTTTGGCCCTGTCATTGAGCATCCTAATCTAGTTCTATAAAAATAACATGATTAAGCAGTCTCTTCAGCAAAATGGTAGGAACTATTCATAAGCACCAGTTTCTCCATCATAAGAACTACAGTTTAAGTCAATGTCTTCTTCCCAAGAGGGCTGGTAAGAGTTCGGAGAGGTGCCTTTAATATTTGCTGAATTTGCTTCAAAGGTGCCGGGAAGAGGCAAAAATGCCAACTAGAGATTTCTGCAGTAAAAATGAGCTTAAAACCAGGAAAAAGACAGTAACAATGGGTTAAAGATATTTTACATTTTAAGAACTGCATATGAACCTGAGATAGGAGTGTAGGTATGTAATCCCAGTGACTCAGGGGGCTAAGGAAGGGGGATACATTAATGTATCAAAATACATTTCATTTTGAGACCTGTTGTCACTAAGAAGCCAGCCTGGATGACTTAGTGACAATTGGTCTCAAAATGAAAAAATAGAAAGGGTTGGAAATGTATCTCAGTGGTAGAGCACCCTGGTTTCCTTCACCAGGCTTAAAAAAATTTTCATATGAATTCTGTGATTATAATCTTCATTGATACCTAGCCAAGAAATCCCATAAAAACTAGTTTTAGGGAATGAAACAGTAACACAATTAAAGTTAGGGTGGTTTAAAAAAACCCTATTCTTCATAATAAGGCTGATATCAAAGCTGAAATTCTATGTGAATTTCTGATCATACCTCAATAAATCCAAATCCCTTAAAATTAAGCAGAGAGTTTTATGGGAGAGGAAACTGAAGGTCCCAACTTGATGCTTAGGCATCATGGCATTAGCCACTCCCTTGGTGTAACATTTGGAATTTTAAGAAATTGCTATTACTATGAATAGCAATTTTCATGTAAATATACTCATTTTTTAAAATTTAAATTTGGCAAACAGCCTTGAATTGTTATATACATGCCCCAAAGAGTAGAGACTCCCTGATAGGCTGTCAGAGGGTTGTGTTCCAAAAAACCTTGCCCAACAGGAAGGGGCAGCTACTTAGGCAAGGCTGTCTGCCTTACTGAAGACAAATGGCAAAATGACCTCATCTGGAGTGAGAATGACACCACCAACTCATTTTTACACAAGGCATCCTATGGGCTGTACTTCCTGTCTCTATATTATAGAGATTAGGGCAGCCACACTTTATAAATTTATTCTTCTATGTAAAAAGCTTGCCACTAAAAAAAAATTTTATAAAATTATAATATTGTTAAAATGTCTCACAACCCAAAGCAAGAAATAGATTTAATGCAATTTTTTAACAAAATTCCAATGATATTCTACATTGAGATAGGAAAAACAATCCTAAAATCTGTTCAGAGTCTCAAATCATTATATATTTAATGTAATAATCCCTATGAAAATTCCAGAGGTTGGGGCTTGGGTTAGTGCATGCTTAGCATATGTAAGATTCTGAGTTCAATCCTCAGCACCAAAAAATAAATAATAAAGGACAAAAGAAAACAATTCTAATGGCATTCTTCAGAGGAATAGAAAAAAAAATCCTAAAATTCTTATGGAACCCCAAATATCCAAAACAATACTGAGAAAGAAAAAAAAAGTTGGAGGCATCATTCTTCCTGATTTAAAATTATATTTCAGATCTGTAGAAATCAAAACAACATGGTACTAGCATAAAAACAGACTGATGGAAGAGAATCAAGAGTCCAGAAATAAATCCAAACATAAATGATCAAATAATTTTTGACCACAGCACTAATAGGACACAATGGGGAAAGTATTCTGACTAAATTATGTTATGTGCATGCATGAGTATGTAATGACAAATCTCACTACTATGTATGATTAAAATGTACCAATTACAAAAAAAGAATAGACTCTTCAAATAATGGTGCTGGGAAAACTGGGTTTCCACACACAAATTAATGAAATTGGACCCTTATTTTACCATACACAAATAAAAACTCGTAACAGATAAAGACCTATGCTAAAACCAGAAACTATCACACTACAAGAAGAGAATGTAGGGGAAAAGCTCCTTGCCATTGGCCTTAGCAATGATTTTTTTTAGATATCATAACAAAAGCTCAAGCTCCAAAAGCAAAAGTGACTGGGATTAATCAAACTAAAAAGCTTCTGCACAGCAAATAATCAAGAGAGTGAAAAAGGCAACCTACAGGGTAGGGAAAAAAAATGTTTTCCAACCACATATGTGTTAAGAAGTTAATATGCAAAATGTGTAAGTAACTTTTACAACTCAGTAGCAGAATGATAAATAACTTCATTGAAAAATGGACAGAGGATCTTAACAGGCATTTCTCCAAAAAAGACATAAAAATGGTCAACAGATGTATGGAAAAGTGCTCAACATCACTAATCCTCAGAGAAATGCAAATTAAAACCACCATGAAGTATCACCACGTACTTGTTAAGATAGCTATTACCAACAAGAGCTAACAATTGTTGGCAATGGTGTAAAGCAAAAGGAACACTAAGACACTGTTGATGAGAGTGAGTCTCGATCTAACCATCATGGAAAACAGTAAGGAGGTTCCTAAGAAATTAAAAACAGAACTACTTACTATGTGACCCAGCAATTCCTCTTCTGGGATGTAGGTCAAAGAATACAAAATCTCAGTAGAAGAACAATATGGAGAGCTAATGTATAACATGAGGACTACAGTTAATAACACAGCAATGTATTAGGGATTTCTGGTTAGTAAGTATATTTTAGCTATTCCTGTCACAAAAAAGGAACAGTGTAAGATAATAGAAATGTTCATCTCTTTCACTATCAGAACCATTTTATTGCCTAGGTTTCGCATAACATTATGTTGTAAACCTCAAATATAATTAAAAAAATATTTAAAAAATAGAAATAAAATTAAAGGAGCTCCTTCTAAAAGAAGACTTGAAATTTTAAAATGTCTTATAATTATGTACTATAAGGTCTCATCTTAATTATAATATAAACACACATGTAGACTCATGCACCCATACACACTGAAAGACTCTAAAATGCCAATAGTAACTATCTCTCAAATGTGAAATTACGGTTGATCCATGTTTTCGCCTTTGTATTTTTCTTCACCATCTGAATTCTCTAAAATGAGGATATTATTACTCATGTAATTATAAAATAGAATATTCATTTAAATAGAAATAGACACAACTAGGTTGAACCTGGGAAATTTTTAAGAAGAGACACAAAAATAAAAATTAGTACAGTACCCATGACTGAAGAAAATGTTAGCACATAAACTGAATGTGACATAAACTCCAATAGCAAAGAACAATAGAAAAAAGAAACAAACCAAGTAATAGATCCATCATTTTCCTTATGTAAAATTCTCTTTCTTTCCTTTATTTTTGCTTTATTTAAAAAGAACCTACCAGAGAAACATTTTAAATCATTTAGCCTGCCAAGTAAATTAGGCCATCAATAAGAAGATTTTAGGGGGGAAAAAAAAGAATGTTCACAAAATCTGAGCCTATAAATTACATCTAAAACATCTGTAGCCCCCCATTTTGGAATACAATTCATTATGTCAGGAGTTGAGAATACAGAATACAATTTTCTTTTTTAAGAAACATAGTGATAAGACATAATGGCCAATACACAAGTCTACTTAATCCTAATATACATGAAGCATAGAACATACTGAAATCCAATTGCCATGCAGAACACAATTTCAACAGGGAAAATCATATCAAAACTGTACTGGAGGCCAGAAATCCACCTCTCTAGCTACAGTGTGAATCACAATTGTGCCTCCTATTCTGGTTTTTGTAGCAGGAAGATGGAGTCTTCCATCTCTGACTTTGTTGTTGCTTCTGCAGTTTGTGAATCTGGAAAGGTGTGAGTGGCAGAGAGGGAACCTTCAGATTGGCAGAAGTCTTTAAACCTGGGTGGAGATGAGGATCCCTTACCAGTATGACAGCAGACACCCCACTGCATCCCTGTTGTTCCCAGATCACCCCCTTCCTTTTATTTTAGCAGCTTTGGGACTGTACCTTTCATTACTAGCTCCTGGGGCTTACCACTGGGCTATTTCTGTCCCCTTGTCCACACAGAACAGAACAGTGTCTGTTTCCCTCTATCTTCCTGACACAGAAAGTAAGCATAGTGCCCTCCTGAACATTTTGTTCATTGGCTTTTTTTTTCCAATGGGGGGGGGGACAGGAAATGGGAACTAAAATAAGCCCCTTTCCATTTCTCTCCCTACTCTATTTTTACCCAAATTTAGTGGTAAAGCTGGGTCTTTGGGTGTACAAATAATGCAGATTCAGGCTCCTTTTGAAAATCAACTTCAAATGATTCTCAACATTCTATGAGCTAAACAACTGTAGACTATCAAAGATGACAAAAGGCAGATCATGAGAAGAAAAATGAATGAATGTCTGGGAGGAGGGAAATTGATTCAATACAAATGTGACTGAAGATGCAATCACAAAATATCTGAGTATCCCTGGAGGACTGCAGTGGGAGAGCCCTCAGTTTACTGTTTTCTCCCTTTTGTATTTCTACTTCCTAGATCACAGGTGATAAGATAAAACTGGGAAGGCAGGGAGAAAGAAGCCCTTCTAAATTTGAGTATGGGGGACAGGGAAATTGCTGGAATCTACTGAGGACAAGGAATTCCTGTGCCTTCACACTGCATCTTGGGCATTCATTCCCTGGTGGCCCTTTGTACATAAGGGTCAGACTGAAATGATTCAGAAAATGTCCTGGACCCATGTACCTTATGACTCCTCCTAAGAACCCCTCACTCCTATTTCACAGAGAATAGTCACTGGCACAGTGCAATTCTATCCCATAAAGACCAATGATCTGAATATTCTACAGAAAGAAAAGATGGATAATCCTCAGAATTTACACACACACACACACACAAATATTCTAAGCAACTAAACTGATCCTAAATTGAAAATGAAGGAAAAGTACAAAGTGAAATGTGCTGAAGCAAGTTTTGCCTCTAATTTTACTCTTCTTTGACCTCTTTCTCATGAATAAAGAGGCAAAGGTCAGAGAGGATATACCTAACAAAATGAGATGATGGACTGGCCTGTCTTGACAAAGAAGCAGGCTCTGACCTGCAGGCGGTGGTCTGCAACCCTACAAATGCATCCTGACTAACTCATGGACTCAGGAAACACACACACACTTCCCAGTAATGGGTTTTCACAACCAACTCATTTGTCACCCTTTCAACTCCTTTTCTGAAAACCTCCCCTCCATTGTGCCTGTACTCTACACACTTACAGCCCCAAGGACCATCTTGGCAGACCACCCTCAATCTTTCTAAAATTTTCCTCCCTTTTTCCTATTCCTCATTCAAAGCTTCCCTAATGCTCAGGGCAGTGTTCAGTATTATTTTTAATAGCTGATTACAGCAATTCACACCAAGGAATGAATAAGGTTTATTGGAGGGTTTATTTCTATTTTTAAAACAATTTCTAATGGAAGGGGAGAGTTGCTATGCATATTTGAACTGGGCCTTCAGGGCTCCAAGCCTCCTCCAGTTCACAAGAGTTCCTAATTAAAGGTTTCACTAATTTGACCTCCAGGAGAATGAAAGCCTTTGAGATGTATTTGCCTGCTCAGTCACTCCAAGAACTTCTGGATCCCTCCAAAGGAAAGCAATGGAGGAAAAGGAATGAAGAGGAGAGAAAATCTTTGCTCTCTCAGTTCTCACAATCCAATAAAACAGGTGTTACCCCTTGATCAATGCAGCTGGGAGAGGTCAAGTCCCAATGTGAGTCATACATATATGTGTGTGTGTGTGTGTATGTGTGTGTGTGTACATATGTATGTACATATACACATATATGATATGCACCAAATGTACATGCAAGGCACCAAATAATGCAATTGATTTCACTAAATACACTATCAAGAGAATGCTGCTACTGCTGCTTATAAAATGGAGTGACTATCTTGTGCTAAACTGCCTTTGCAACCATCAGTTAAGTTCTTTGTTTGATGGTACCATTTTTTTTTAAAAAATAACATCCCATTTGCTGACCTAGTTAGCTATTTACAGTAAGGCTCCCCATTCATAAATAAGACCACTGCTCTCATGCAAAAAGAAAAACTTCTGAGTGTCTTATCCTCACTAAGGCTCTACCTCACCTTTCAGCATATGAATCACCAGAACTATGATTTCCTCCAGGTTCTACAAAACCAGGGCTACCAATTTCTTCAGGAGGCATCAAAAATGTGCTTCTGCCAATTGGCAAACACAGCTTTCAATCAGCCACCTGAATTATTTTTGGAAGTCTGGAGGCATCATTAATTCCAAAAAACCATGGTGCCAAGTCAACAGGAAGATTACAGGAATTCTGAATCAAGTTTGCAGAATGCAGTCTTCAGTTTTTTTTTTTTGAGAGATGCTTCTGAAAGAAGGACTGAGTGAAACTTTGATATTTACATCAAGTCACAACCAAGAGGCAGGTTTGCAAAATCAATTGTGCAGCTTTTATACTCAGTGCACATTTACCACATATGTCCTTTATTACACAGTGGAAAACCATTAAATGCACAGTAGTTTTGCCAAGTGGCATTATGCATTTAACAGCTTTATTCATTTAACAGCTCCAACTCTCATTATATTTTGCCATGTGGTACATGGGATTTTATGCATTTAACAGTTTAAGAAGGCTCTACGGTGTTTTCTTTTCATGTTATTTCATACTATGGTTGGACATCACATCTTAGCCAACTGTATTTCACCAATTTCATTGATGGAGAGAGAGAAATCTGGAAAAATGACTATATTGAAGCTGAAAAGGGACACAAATACTGCAGTCCTCTTCAAATTTCCTTGATAGTCTTCTCTCCATTCATTAACATCTGAAAATAAATCAGGTTTCTGCAAAAACTGCAAGCAAAAAAGCCTAACCCCAAAACAATATAATTAGTCTAAATATAATATTTGTCACTCATAGAACTTAGTATTTATTGAAAACCTTCTTGTTTAATAGAAGTACAATATTCAGTGACTTTCACTATAGCACACACCAAAAGATCTGTTAGGGAGATGATGAACAATTTTACCATTTACATATGTAGGGATGAAAACATTTGTCATGCAAAGCCACCGAGGAAATCAAGTTCAACATCAAAGGACTCTCAAAAGTATGCCTTATCTCTCTTTTGTTTCCTCCACCATGTATTAATGGTTTATCTTACGGATTAAAAAGTGAGCACCTCAAACTAACCTAGGATTCTAGGAACAGGCAGTAGTTGCCCCTTTAAGCAAATTGAAGCAGATAGTAGATCCCGTCAACTGTTGCTGCTTTCAGAAATGAAAAACCTAAGCATCTGTCTGCTCATTTCCCCTGAGCATTACATTCCCCACAATCCCGACACTCTGAAAAATTTTACTGGATAAGCTTCTATGTTTTTCTGTTAAAAGATTTTAGCACTTACTCTGGATCCTTCCACGTGTGTTTTCTCCTGGAAAAACAACTGTATTCTGTATATAAAAGAAACACCTGACAATCACAAGGTGTCTCTGGGGCTGGGGAAAGTGGTTATTATAGCCAAGTCAGCCCCTTCCCCATGGGAATAAGAAAGGTGATGAGACCTGGCTAAACTTGGTCTCCAGGAAGGTACTGTTATGTTCATTTCAGGTTTTGTTTAAAAAAAAAGAAAAGAAAGAAAGAAAAGAAAATTGTGAAACCCCCCCAAACAGGAAGATAGAATAAAGAAAGAAAACAAACAAACAAACAAAACAAAAGGTACATAGCAGGGCTTATAATAAGGGGACAAATCATTCAAAACTGAGTCTTTAAAAAAAATCCTTTAAAATAAAAAGGCTGGGTTTTGGCTTAATCTCTATTTTGAATTCCAGTGGGAGTAGAAGCAAAACGAAGAGTAAGAGGCAGAACATGACAGGTTCCCTGGGGATTATTATTGTTATTATTATTATAGGAACAGATATATTTTTATTGGTGGGAGGAGGAGAAAGGTCTAATTCCAGCCCTCAGTTTTGCTCTTTTAAAAACCACTCACCTGACTTTTATTTGCAGCCACTTTGGCAAACAGGGCTTGGGACACCTTGGCCCTTTTCATCTCCTGTTGGATCTCGTCATAAATGGCAGCTGTGATGTTGACGTTGGCGCCGTCCACCTTAATAGGGAGGTCTGTTGTCGGTGTCGAGGTTTTGGCCTACCAAGAGACCATGAAAATAATAATTTAAAAAGTGCTGCATTCAGCCCAGCCATCTGTGCAGAAATTATCAAAGGATTTCAGTCAGCTGATGCCAAACTGCATTAGCTACAGAGGGACACTTCCTGTCCATTATTCTAATCAGGTTAATTGTGATTGGAAATAATTGCAGTGCATTCCTATAGGACATGCAGAATCCTGTCAACCCTGTTCTCTCCCTTACAGTATCCTAGATGGTTCCCAGGTAGGATGGCTACCCTGGGCATCAAACTATATGCAGTCATCTACTGCAAAACAAATATGCAGAACACACACACCTTTTTCTTTCTAAAAATGGCACACCTTGCAGGAAGAGCCAATTCTTCCAGAAAAAATGAGTAAATGGGTAGAGGTCTCTAAATAATAAATTATTACTCAATTTAATGCACTCCCTTGAGTCTCTCTCATTCTTTATTAAAGCTTTACGTATGTCATTTGAGTATGTATGGTTTCCCATCATTATCATCATTATGCTACCCAGACAGTCACCTAATTTCACCTAGGAAATCAGTGGAAATGAAACAAAATTTCATTTCATAAAACTAGGCTTCAGAATGCCTTTGATGTGCCGTTTTCATTTTCTTAAACTCATATTGCAGTTTTATGTATTCTGCCGTGTTCGTTTTAATTGAATGATTTCCCATCAGCTTCAGAGACAAATGAAGGACAATAAAGAAGGTATCCATACTTCTTGGGGTAAGGAAAATCCTAAAACATTGGAATCTCCTTCGTCCAAAAGACTGTGAGAGGATTTGCTTAGTCTGGGCCCTAAAATGCTTTGCAGGTGGCTAAGAGATACTTGAGTCATCTTCTTAGAACCCATGGCAGCAGGACTCCAGGACAAGTTGGACCCCATCAGACACATGAATGGATCTAAATGGATATAAACTCTTTTCTTTCTTTTGGAACCTCTTCACTCCAAACCAATGGAAGTGCCTCCAAATCACAACTTTCCCTCTGTGAATGCCCATGCTGCCCCCGACTAGGCTGAGCAGCATGCTGGTTGGGAGGAAGATGGAACATGCAGTCCGGACACCATGCAATCATTTGCCAAGAAAGTCTTGAGGCCACACTCAGTGCCCTAAGTTTCCCTGAAGGTTTTGCTTCCCAAGAGTGCTCAGGGACTTCTGTCATTCTCCTTTGGTCTCCCTGTCTCATACTATTTTCTAGTTACTGCCAAGTAATAGTAAGTATAATTTATGGGATTCTCTTTATGTGCCAGGCATTCTATAAAGTGTTTTTAGCTTTTGTTATCTCATTTAATTCTTGTAAGAATCCAATGAGTTAGGCATCATCATTTTCATTTTGCAGATGAAGAAATTGAAATAAACGAGGATGTTTAACTTGCCAAAGGACATGCAGCAGCCAATGAAGGAACCATATCCTGAAACAGCCTTTCAAAGCATAGGCTGGGACCACTGTGCAACACTGCTTTCCAAATCCCCAGTTCACATGGGGTGCTGGGTTTACAGGGGTCCTTTTCCCTACAGGTATGGGACCACCTCATAAAAATCCAATTCTCTGTTAAGTTTTTCAAGAATTCCTTTTTCTTTTCAAATTTTCTAGTTAACCTACAGTGCTTTCCCTTTTTTTAAAAAAATAGTTTTAATTAGTGATGCATGACAGTAGAATGCACTGATACATCATACATAAATGGAGTATAATTTCTAATTTTTCTGGTTGTACATGATGTAGAATCCCTTTTAAGTGAATGTGTTAGCAAATAATTTCTGTGTTTCTCAACTCTTTTCATTAGTTTCACCAATTATCTCCTACTAGACTGACAGAATCTT
Organism: Marmota flaviventris; assembly: GCF_047511675.1. Classification (NCBI taxonomy): domain Eukaryota; kingdom Metazoa; phylum Chordata; class Mammalia; order Rodentia; family Sciuridae; genus Marmota; species Marmota flaviventris. Next base: position 36,051,331 of record NC_092508.1, on the reverse strand, counting down.
CTCTAGAATTCCCAGGACTAAAACAAAATCCCTTAAGTTGCTACAATATACAATTAAGAGTCCAGGTTCTGGAATCAGACTAACTAGAGTTCAAATGCTAGCTTTACCACTCAGTCATGTGACCTTATGCAAGTTATTTCACCACATAAGCCTGTTTCCTCATCTGTAAAATGGGATCAATAGCACAAAAGAGTGATGACAGAATTTGTGTAACATGTTTACAATACCTGATACATGGGTACTTAACAAAATGATCATTCTTATTCTTGTATGGATGTTTTGTTATTAAGTATACTGAGCAATAGTTTGAAGAATTATAAGGAGAAACTTAGGAGACTTTATTTCAAATTTGAAGTTTCTTCAATTTTTTTGGTAAACTACTAATTTGCCAAAATAAAATAATGGAAAATAATCTGCATAAGACTACCTAAGAGTATGAGCTGCTGACTCCAACCAAAGGCTGTCGGTGGCTACTCTCCTAGGCTGTTCTCAAACTAAAACAATTACCATACCATGGATCTTTATTATTCAGATATGTCAGTGAAGAATTTTAAGCAAGAAGTTTTAAAGACTTTAATAACTTACCCTTTCTTGATCTTTAACCAACAGAAAGGAGATTTCAAAGAAATACAAATGCAGTGCCATGACTACACTTTCAAAAATATGTTGGGATAGTTTGTATTTATTTTCTGAAATCTAAAAACTTTGAAACTGAATGATCAGTTTCCTACACTGATCCCTAAAGAGCACCTTTATCTAGGAATTTTCAAGGTGGGATCCTGTCGAAAAATAGCAAAATACTGTCAATAATTGTGTGGCCTTATAAGTTTGGTCAGGTTCCGAAAGCTATCAAGTCTTTAGAAAGGTGCCTAAGAGACAATTTAGTTTTAAAAAATATTGTAAAAAACCTGAAAACAAAACCCAAATCTGTTCTATTTTCTAACGAGTAGAAGTGATTTCCAAGAGCAGACTCCTGATTATGTGGACGTGAAGTCTGGCAAGGGTCTCCAGTAATGATTTAATGGGCTTCCAAAGTGGCAAAAATACTGGTGAATTTCACAGAAGTAAACATTAGTGCAAATTAACAACTTGCCCAACTTTATAGCTCAATATTTAAGTACAAAACTTTTAAAATAATATGAATAAGAAGATTTAGTTACATATATCCAAATTAAGCAGTCAAGGGACTTATTTTGAAATATTCACTAAGGACTTAAGTGTAAATAACACAATTGGGCAGTGCATGATATAAAACGGGCTTCAATTAAAAATCTATTGCACAGTGAAAAATATAAATAGTCAAATTGTTTGAAAAAACTGATGTCCTTGAAAAAGTTCAAATATTTCTACTAGAATAAAATTCTGATTCTGTTAACCAGCTCCTGGGAATTTATCAAAAAAAAAAAAAAAAAAAAAAAGACTCATTAAAAAAAACTATAATATCTAAGCAAATCAATCTTCAGTTTTGAAGAACCCAATTTTCAGTTTTGTACAAATGTGCACTTGTTAAATATTGGTCCCCAAAACCACCCACCATGGATTTGCAACCCATCTTAGCAATAGTGAATGGGATGGGTCTATCATAAATCAACTTGGTAAAAGGTTAAGGGAAACAGGGATCAGACTAAAGATGAGTGGGCTCAGATCTGAGTTGGCATGATCCCTGGCTGCCTTGAGGTAGGAGCTCTAAAATGCACTATATTAGGAGATGTCTACATCTCCTAGAAGGCCTAAGCACAGAGTACTTTGAAATTATGAAAGAGAAAGAATGGGAAGTCACCAAATCCTATGAGATCATCCCAAGAAGGAAAATAAGTAAGGCCTACCTTTCCCCTATCAGTTCATATGGGACCCTTGAGTGATACTTGCACCATTCTGTTTTTTAATTGCATACTTTTTGCATTGCCTAAGGAAGAACTTGAATTCTCTGTCCTTAACCACCCCCCATCCCATCTAAATAATCATGTAATTTAAGGAAAACAATGGTCTTGCCATACAAACAAAGCCCCTGCCCCTTTCATCTAAAACTAAGCAGCTGTGGACAATGTAGAGTCCGACCCCCTACCTGTACCTGCCTATACCACCCACCCACCATGTTTGGAAGAATGAGACATTCCTAAAGGGATGGAAATGGCACACCATATAGTGCAAGATTACCACTAGTACATGGCCTGAGGTCATATCCTTTGACCAACATATTTAACAGATTAAGAAATCTTTGAATTGTGTCTCTTAGTTCTGAAAGAAAAACACAGTATCAACCCAGCAAGATGTTTCCAAGTAAAAAGTGAGTGCAGCAAATATCTCACCTGAGGGGTTCGGGAGGAGCTGGGGCTGCTAGAGGCCGATGAGACCATGCTCACGTTGGGGTTCATGCTCCGCTCCCGCTCGTCCTGGTAAATGCGATCTCGCTCCACTTCCGGAAGATTGAGGAAATTCTGCATGGCCCTCAGATTTACTAAGAGAGACTGAGAGGCTGTCCTAGGGTCTTCTTCCTTACGTAGAATCTCGGACAACAATCCCTGAATGAGTGGGGGGAAAAGAAAAGGTTGAGTTATATCTGCAGGTGTGTGTGTGTGTGTGGTTTCCATCCTCCGCCCTGCTCCCCTTTGTTTGGTGTGGCCAGCTGGCTGTGATGTCAGGAACCTCAGTCTAATTCCTTAGGGTTCTCTAGCACAAAGATTTTGTGGGAATGCGCTTGGCTTCTGGGGGCTGTACCTTATTTTAGGACCATTCTATTCCGACACTTCATCCTCACTGTAATAATCATGGATGCACAGAGATGCCACCTAGCAAGGTAGGCGCTTGGGATGAATTGTGAAACTGCAATTACCACCAGGTGCCTCCTACAAGTATTTCAGGAACTGTTAGAACTCTCTCTGCTTGAAACTGGGAACACTTGGCAGTCCTGCTCAGCTTTACAAATCTGCCAAGTTTGGTAAATTTAGTTCCGACATTTAAACAGCATGGGAGATTTACATCGATTTAAAAAAAAAAAAAAAAAGTTTGGCTGAATTTATGTGTGACCGGCCACTGTTTTCAATATAGATGTTTCTTATAGCAAAAGAAGGGGGGAGGGTGGAGAGAAACAAAGTAAGAGGCTATAACTTGTGTTAACCCTCTGATAACTTCCCAGTTCACACACACACAATAGTTATCCTTGCATATGTATCAAAGGGCATCTAAACCTTTTTATGGGATACCCTCATGGGGGAAGCCCTAATCCTGCCATTAAAGCAATGAAAATGTGGTCACATCCAGTGAGGAGACAGAGCACACTTTAATTGCAGTGTATACAGAATACCATGGTGGGCTCAGATACTTTGAGTATGTGACTCATCCAAATAGCAAGCTTTAAATAGGAAATTAGTGTTTTTGCGTGCTCTAATGATAGAGAAGTCACAAAGAAAAGTAAAATGTTGCCAAGACTAAAGTAACATGGACTGGAGAGGGGACCTACGTCAGAACATTGCAGCATTCTGGGAAGATGCAGATCTACTTCCATTCTGCACACTTATTGGATTACCATACAGAGGCATCATTTTATATTCCCAGCTAATATCCCTCCTTAAGGTAGTATGAGATCAGGGTTTGGGACCATCTCAGGAAGAGCTGAGATGTTAATCCTATATATTAGAACAGATGGGACAACCCCAAATCATGGAAAATCACTTCTATGAACTGTGGTAAAATGGTACTGATGCCAAAGACATGTCTCCTGAGGTGAATTAATGTCAAGGCAACACTATCAGATTTCTAGCACATGGCTTAAACATAAAGGGCATCAGATGCAAGGGGAATACACAATCTCTGGTTGGCCAGAAATCTACAGGGTAAGATACACATTTTAAAATAAAGTAATACATTATAATAGAGTGAAGCAAATGCCATTTATAGGACTGTCCAGCAAGCAGCTATCAGCACTTCGAGGAAGTAATCACTCCTCAAAACATCACATAAGACAATTTATACTATAAGGAACCTACTATAGTACAGCATACCATCTGATAGTTCTACAACTTGGATGTCGTGGTACTTTGATTAGAGGACAATTTCTTGTTAATACTCGAGAGAAATGAGTACACATTTGAGATGGTTAGAGAGCACTCTGTATAGTAGGAGAGGGAGTGTGTGCATAAACGCATGTATTACACACAGTGAGGTCAGAATAGGAATAAGAATAAAATATGTCACACAATGAAGCTAGAAGAAATGCTATTGTCTGTGTGTACATATGTGTGGATGTGTGTGTGCATGCTCACATATGCTCAAGGAAAGAACAAAATAGGATATGTACATTAAAAAAAAAACCTACTGGTAAAATGATTCTAAGAAAAAAACAGATTTCTTTTCATGCTTTTAGAAGCAACAAGTAAGACATCTGTCTTCCAGAAAATGTTATGCAATCTATGAATTGATTCTTTCTGAAATTAAGTCAGTCTGCCTTACGTTATCCTACTTTCTACTTGCACTGAGCAACCTGAAATATTCATAATGGATTTGCTTCAAGATACAAAAAAATCCCTCTAAATTAATATATGCAGAGAAGCAAAGGGAAGTGGATTTGAAACCAATACCAATTTTCAATATCAGTAAGACACTGAGATTGATATTTTCTGAGCTTTCTTTAATGATGAACCATGCGTAAAAAGAATGAGTTGGTCTTCTTCTCCCTTCTCCTCACCCTGCTACCTCTGGTACTAACTTTAGTATTTTAATAAATTTTAAAATACTAAAATTTGAAGGAGTTTGAGTATCAACACGGATATATTCTTTATGATAGCTATTATGATTATAATTTAAAATATCTCAAAGGCAAATTTTAACTTATTCTTCCACCATGAAATTATTTCACAAGTTATGAAGTATACTACAGTAAAAAAAAAGTTGCATATAAAATAATGACAAAACAAAAATTATCATTCTAACGAACCCTCAAGGTTATGTTTAATGATTCCTCATCAATAAAAAGATTATTCGAAAGCACAGAGTGTTTTTTGTTTGTATGAATTTTTCCTTTCACTTTTAAACTGTTTAGATCCTTGCTTTACCTTTTTTACAGTATGGGCAACCTTATGGGAAAATTAACCCATCTCTAAGGAAAATGCAGACAAAGCACCCTGAGAATGATTGCTCGTCAGCTCTCCTTTCCAAAGTGAAAGAGACACAATATTTGTTTTTTAAGGGGCTGGTGGAATATTCTGCTGCCTCTGGTTCATTTGCCTAATTACAGATAAAGACTCAAACCAACAAGGTGGCAAGTGCCACCTCCTTATATCATCTCCAGAGAATTAGAAAACTGTACCAAATTATTCACTTAAACTTTCATTTGAGTAGTCATGGTCCCCGAGTGGATTCTTTTTACCTCAGACATTTTCAAATAATAAGTGGCTTACTAGTGAGCACAAGAAGTGCTCTTGTGGTTTTGTTCAGTCTTTTTCACTTTGGTTATTTATGTGCTTTTAACTATCTTAAACTGTGATTTTAAAAAATGTAATCTAAACTCTGCAGGCTCAGAACTTATTGAAATGAATTTAGCTAGTTGAAAATCATCCTTGGGGTGGGGGTGGGAGGATCACAAGAAAGTCTGAAGCCTAACTTACACCACAAATCACCCCACCTAATTTTCAAAAAAACAAAAAGTAAATGTTTATCATATTGAAACTGTCTCAAATAGAACATAAATTAATAATTTATCTCACATAAATATTTCTAAAGCCCTTGCCACTATGTCATCTGGCATTTTAATTATCAGCCAGCCAGGCAGGAGGTGTCACTTGGACATGGCCATTATGCAGCCTGAGACACAGAAAATGTGGTATGGCACCTGGGCACCAAAAAAAAAAGATGTACTTTTATGAATAGAAAGGTCATGAATATTGAGAATGTGCAAATGGAGGGAAATTAATAAATTAACCAGGATATTGCTTATTAAACTTTCATATCAGTAATCATATTAAAACATATTGCAAGTATTGAGTAAAGTGGCCATTAAGTATTTTCCTCCTCATAGGCAACAGAGCCTTCTCCAGGGAGTCATAACAATTTCCTCTTCAGTGTTAGCTGGGGTTATGTAAGACCATGAAACATAGTGAAATGCAAGGAGATTGGCATAAGGGGAGATCCCCTCCAAAAGAGTTCTTGGGATACAAGTCAATGGAAAAAGAAAGGAATCAGGCAAAGAGAACCTCAAATTGGTCATTTCCTTGGTCTATTAATGGAGTATTTTGCAACCTTCATATCATTTCTAGCACCAGCAAAGAACATACAAGTTGGGCAGAAAATAAATCATTATAAGTAAAAAATTCGAAGCACAAAATGCAACAGAACAATAAAAGGCAATCCAACTTGCTTGCTAACATAGGCCATCTTCACACACAAAGAATTTGAATTAATTTTTGAAATGAAAAATTCACGTCCTTAATTTTTCCGGTATTCTAAAATATCTTTGTAACAGATTAAATGAATGACCTTACATTTTCTAAATCTATCTTTCTGCTGATGAGCTTTTCATTTCCTTACATCTTCAGTAATTTACATAGCTGGTCTCAAATTGTCAGTGTGCCTGATACATGCTAAGACTCAGAAAAGTTTGGGAAACATCACCATGACTGTTTCTATAAAATTTACTTCCAAGTTTCTGTACAAGCCCTTGTTACCTTCTCTGGGATGGCTGATAAAATATCTTTGATGAGCCTCTAATCCTGTAAGATAACACATACAAACCCAGAGCAGGTTCTAGGAATTCTGAGCCTGTACCCCTCAGAGGCCCCCAGTCCTCTCCAAGGCTGGCAGCAAAAGTTAAAGTCATTACTGACTAAATTTTAACATTTTTTCATGGCTCTCAAATTTTTACTGCTTCTCTAGGACTGAGATATATTTCTCACAGAAAATCTAGGAGGACCCTAAACCTAATATCTACCATTGATTATCTAGGGAACCCCTAAATTCAATACACTTAATCTCAAAGAATGACAGATCCCTCCATTAATTCATTTCTTACTTATGACTTGGTACAAAACTCTGAGAGGAATGAGAAGATTAAAAAGAGATGGGTTCTGCTCCCAAAGAGTTAAGTATATGGTGGGGAGAAGAAGGTTTTATGGTAGTACCATGGAAATGATGACAGGTGTTATAATCATGAGATAGAGCCAGAGCCAACTCGGTTCAAAGAAGGAAAAAAGCATGGCAAACTGCAGGGCTCAGGGAAAACTTTTTGGAAGAGAGTGAGACATAACATTTTAGTTGGGACTTTAAAATGCAAGTAGTGCCTGGGTAGAGAGATAACGGTGGAACCACACAAAGGGGAAGGGAAGAGACAGGAAACAACCAAATATTTGAGGGGAAAAAAAAAAGAGCAAGTCTTCTCCAGAATATCAAGAGAAGTTTCTGTTTCCTTAAGGTTTAAAAAAAAAAAAAAGAAAGAAAGTACAAAAACTGATAAAGTGATAGAAAACATTCTGAAGTGAAAATAATACAGTCCCCATTAATGTAATTCTGAACTACTGGAGTATATACAAGCTAACCAGCAAACATTACCCCCCAAAATGAAGTGATATTAGATAATCTGCTCAGCCTTTTTGTCACCTGCAACAAATTAGGCTTTCAATATGCAAAACATCTTCCTTCCAGAAAAACAAATGATCATGATTCCACTTAATTGTAATTTAATGAGGCATAATTTATTTTTTAAAGTGATATACACCAGGTGTGTACAGAGGAAAGTGGCCCAGCCAAGCCCCAGTGCTTCTCTTTGGAAAAAGAATCAAACTAGCTGGAGACTGTTTCCATTTCTATAAATTATGTTTCTGTTTGTGGCTGTTGAAGTGGGAGATAAAAAGGGTAACTTGCAATGTTCACTTATTATAACATGTACCTTTGAGGTAACTCAATCAAAAAAATACTCACTTATCATATAAAGCAAATAGTCTAAAATTGTTGAGATTCTAATCTGAATAAAGGTAGACATTAAAAGAGCACATAAACCCCCAAGAGAATTTATATATACTGCCTATGGCTATGCTAAAAATAAAATCATACACTTAGCACTTCTTTAGAAACACTTCAACTGATAATGGTAGAGAAAATAAGTCCTATCCATCCATATTTTAATTATTAACTCTGGGACAACCACATATAATCCCATTTTGCAGATTTGGGCACTAACTTGGGCCAACTGTCCATCCTGCCCCTAAGTATAACCTGTCTAACACATACTACCCTTGGAGTGCAAAAAAAAAAAAAAAAAAAAAAAAAAAAAAAGAATAAAAGAAGGGAGGGAGGAAGGGAGAAAGGAAGGAAAGGAAAAAGAAAGACAACATCCCTCCACATTCCTCATATTTCACTCTCCCTTTTCATGATTACTTGTTAGCCTTGATTTCATGAACTTCTGGAATTTGTCCAGATGATACAATAGCAAAAAAAACTAGTATCCTCTTAAGAAGCCAGGTAATGCCAAATTCCCAGGCTAATCGCACAAAGTGAACTCTCACATTTTGGTGGTTAATTCAGAGTTAGTGGAAGCAGTGAGATCAGTGGCATAGCTGTAGAGTCTACTGGCATCCACCATCTGAAGGCTGACCTAACGAAATCGCTTCCCTCCTAATTTCTAGTCTCATTTCCTTCTAGATGCTCCTGAGGCATATTCCCCTCTGCTTGTGAATATAAACAGGTTTCCCTGGGTCCCATATTCATAATCTACAACCCCACTATGAATCTGGCTGCGGAAATTCATTTGTGTAATGCTAAAAATTCCCACCCCACCCCCACCCCCCAGAGCACTGCTTAGCCATGAAGCCTGAGTACTTTGTCTGATTTGAATAAAAGGTATACAGGGCACAACAATGACAATTTGATTTTTATTATTAAAAATGATGTGTTAAATCCTCAAAGAAAATGTCGTTATTGCATTAGTTTAATAAAACCTCTCTTTTATTACAATATTTCTTTATTAGGAAAGACAGCCTATGCATGTGGCATTTTTGTAGGATAGGGTGGATAGAATTGAGTATCTACAGGGAATTAATGTACTTTGCAAATATAAATGCATATACAAAAGTAACACTTGCAGACAAATGTTACTGTAGATATAAATTTTTCAAAGCACTAAAAGACTAGGCACATATGTGTACATGTATATCCACTGCAGTTGGGTATTATTTCTCCCTTCTTTGGACAGAGAATGCACAAAAGCGCTGATTCTTTCTCAATTATGAGACTTACCATCTTTTATATTATGCCACCATAAAAGCCTTCCTCCTATAGTCATATTCTACAACTCTGGCAGGAGATCTACACACTTTGCACTTAGTGATTAGTTGTTGATATATGGGAATATAGGGATCTAAGAAAGCACTGAATGCTTATTTTTACATTTCTGGGACAGAGTGTCCTATCTTGGCTAAACAGCCAGCGACACGCCCTGCCTGGCAGGCTACATATTGAAAGCCTGAATCACATTATACCCAAGAGCTTTTCATTCAGTCTATTGAACCATAATTGAAACTGAAATTTTGAGTCATGCAAACTCCTCTTTAAAACAAATATTCCATATACCCCAAACCTGCAATTTATCAAACAAAACACTTATCTCATAGACAGTTTTCTTCCCAGAGCATGAAATAAAACTTCACATATGGCACCTGACACATCAGAACACAGTAAGCATGCAACACAAAGTGAATGGCTACAGCAGAATATTCTTAAAGCCAAAGCATTCTGTGCTCTATTCAAGGCAATACCTTGTACAAATCAGACTTGAGCTCATACAATGGAGGACCTTGGCCAAAACCCAATTTCTGGCAAGTTTACTATTTTTAACCTAACCTATGCAACAGTAGACATTATTAGGTAAACAGTCTCATCTCATTTTCCTCCTTATCACTTCCTCCTTGTTGTCTTTTTAAAAAATGTTAGGTAGTAGAATGGGGGCTATGCACAATCCAAGTCAAAATTTTCTAAACATGTTAGCACCAAAAAGTGAAAGCAAACAGAGAAATGAACAGGTTCCCTTTGGAAAACGTTTTACCAGTGGTGCTCTCAGCTCTGGGCACGTACATGGTTTCTACTCACACCTCAAGTACCTGGCACCAGGGCTGTTTCATTCACAAAGTTCTGGGCCCTGGTTATTCCTAGTTTCCATGAGTATTCTGTGAAACAACTGTTGGCACTCTGCCCAAAAAATTTACTAGCTTTGGCTACTTTGTCAAAACATTGGCAAAAATAGCATTTCCCAAAAACAAAACAAATCAAAAAATACATTTATTGAATATATTTATATCTCAAATGTATCAGATGCCTTTAGATATAAGTAAAGCATTGTATTAACACGAGCTGATTATTCTGAAATAGTTATAAAACATTATTCTTTCCTGCTGAAATATTTCTGCGTTAACTTCAATCACTTCCAGGGTCAAAAGCACCTGGTCTGACATAGCACATAGAACACATCACAGTCCTTACTGTACCACAAAAAGGATCTCTGGTTCAAAAGTCTGTTTATTGGACGTACTGTCTTGAAAAAGGAACTGTGTTTTTCTTCTGCCACTCTATGATAGCAGCAATGATTGAGAAAAAAGAGGTTGAGTCTGAGCTTGGAATTCAGGCTTACTCGGTTAAAAGTTGGACTCTAATTAGACAACAATTATTCACCCGAAGGACAGTTTCCTTGCCCATAAATCTGAGATAATTCTACTTTCCTCATGGGCTCCCTATAGAGGTTATGTGAGTACATGATATATATTAAAAGTTCAAAAAGTGCTAGCCATCATTATGATGACTAACATAGTCTCTAAATACTTAATATTTGTTAAATGAGCAAGTAAATATATAATATATTCTTATTTTAAACATTCAATTTTAAATATTCAAGTCAATTCAGTTATATTTTGCTAAATGTCTACTTACACAGAAGGCAAAATTATAAATAATAACTTTTAGGAATAATTAAATAACTTTTTGGAATAATTAAAATTATTTGGCTCAAGTCTCCTCCAAAGGAAAAGCTAATAAAATATATAATATGAAATGACCATATGTATATTTCAGATAGCACTAAAATATTAATTTTATATTTCAGAAAAGTAAAACAACTTTCCTTCTCTAAGTAACTGAAATAATTTAAAATAAGCCTTAATCTGGATAATTTAAATGTGGGTCATAATTATTAGTGAATCATGAAATTAATTTAGCAGGTCAAAACAAACTTTTTATAATGAATTAGAATTAAGAAAACTAGAAAGTATCAGAGTGCTTCAAACATGGTGTGAATATTGGTTCATGAAGGTATATTTTTTGTTTTTTTTCTTTCATGGAGTCTTTGCTTTAGAAATAGATATACAGATAGAGCTGGAGGTAAACCCAGTTGCACATGTGCACACATCTGTGTGTGTGCCAGCCATTATGTGTAAAGCATTTTTTTTGGTGGTGGGGGGCAGGCATCACAGTAAGAGAAATCTGAAAGTAAATGATAAAAGTCTGGATTGGTAATTTTAGTCACAAAACTTGTAGGTAAAATTGAAACAATCTAGTAATTTCCAATTGATTTCAATTCAATGTGGTTATATACATATATATATTTTTTAACAGTATTTCTGGCCTTTAAACTTAATTTTCTTTATTTGAATAAACAGGCACTTAACCCCAAGCCAAACAGTCAACATTTTAATCAATTTCCATGAAAGGAAACTATATATATTATTCTATTGCTTTCAATAAGCAATGGAGAAAAATATATAAGTAATGAGACCTAAAGCTGATGTTTCCTTATATTCCTTTATGAAAATTCTACTTTAATTAGAAAACATCATCCAGGATCTGGGATAGAGCTGCATGCTGAAAGCCTAGGTTTCTATTAAGACATACTCACTAGAGGTGAAAGAAAGACTTTACTGACAACAGAGCCCCCCACCTGCATGAAATGAGTCAATCATTCCCTGTTGGAAAATCATGGGGGAAAAAAAAACTTAGAAAACGATCACCAAAAGGGAGTGTTTTGTTGTTTTGTTTTTTTTTTTCTTTCCTGTAAAAATGGAGACACCTGAATTTTCTATAATGAGTCCAATGACTCATTAACTTTTAAGGACTCTGCACATTGGTCAGGGGCAGAAGGAATACATAGAATAGGAGGTCACCATATTTGCTTCCTCTGATTCTTTGGCATGAGTTTTGTGAAGGAGGGAGGAAAAAAAAGAATAGTTCCATTTCCTGTTACACACAAGTTTCTATCTCAGGTAGATTTACGAGTAGGAGTTGAGTTGTACAGTTTGATAGGTAGCAAATCAACCTTTCCTTTACCCACAAAGCACAAAGTTGGCTTCCCCAAGTCTGAATACATTAGCTCTTTGACCTAGCCAATCTATGCTGTTTTTTGGCTGAGATTGGCCATATATATTAGTCTTTATATATGTACAGGAGGAACCAAAGTGAACCTGCTATCTAGAGGGCTACCCTCAAGCTACCAAATAACTTTTGAGACACTGCTATCATGGGAGATATTAATATTATTATAATCTTTACATCTATGAATTCAAGCCAGTGATTCTGAAATGAAAGATTGTTTATTTTATGAAGCAAGCAGGGACATCTCTTCCTACTTTATTAATTTAATGTTCTGAAGTCAAAAGAGGGTATATTATTTGCTTTGAAACTCAATAACATGTTCATGCCTGATCTGCAGCATTTCATATTTATAGCCCATCTTTCAGTGGGTGGACTTCCTTTTTCTCACAGATTTCCTTGCCATTTTATAACCAGCTCACTGAACCATGGAGTCAAGACCCCTAGATTTACATTGTGTCCCATTACTCTATGACTTGTGAAGTGCCTGTATCTCTGTTGGACACCGAGAAATAATGATGGCTGGGACCAGATGCTAGCTGACAAAGAATTCTGAATATCTTGGAGGTCAAGTTATCTACAAACACAAACTGTATGTGTAATTAAATTATGCATATCTTTGGTTAACAATATGTATAAATCAAACAAAGAAATTGAAAGACAAATCTTGCCGCCCTCAAAACTGAATCGTAACACACTAACACTCAGATGTACAAATATTTGGATTGCCAGACTTTTTATTTTGTTGCTACACATCTCTGTGTTACTTCAAAACATGTTTAGCCACTCCTTAGACATTTCAACTTTAATAATTTGGGATGTACATGTACTATAAACATTGTGTCAATAAAGCATAAAAGCAAAATTCATGTCATCTCACGCAAAGACGTTTACACTTCTAGCAGTTAACCTTACTGCCAATGTTTCTGATACATCATTCAATCTAATTTTCCAATCCGCTGAAAACATTCTCCAGTTGCTGAGTGACTTCATAAATTGTATTTATGACCCTGGTCTTAAGTTTCTTCAAATGATGTGGCTTTGATGAGTAAACTGCAAATTTTCTGCAAAGTCTCATAAAAAATAAAAAGTAGTCAAACGAGGACAGGTCAACCAAATGAGTTCCTGAGGGATTTTCAGTATCCTGTTCTCTATCAGATAAGACCAGGCCGCACAGCTTTCTCAAGCATGGACTTTCATAAAAATCTGGAAATGGGGTAACTCTGTGACTTTTTTTTTTATTATTAAACTGAAGAAGGAGCAAGATACCAAATTAGAGACCAAATGTTATAAAAGAGTAGCACATTTTGCAAAACACATCTGTGCTTCCACAGAAAACATGTTTCTAGTTGGCTCAGCAGAACTACCTGAGACACAAGATGAACCTAAAATTTTCTGAGTTATGGCATGCCCTGCTGGGGGGCAGGGGGAATGATATACTCCATTAATAACAATCATGGCAGAAGTCTTGTTTTCAAATGATGCAAACTTCTCCTTGCTGGCTCCTTGGGTAAGGACATTTCCTAAGCTCTGTCACCAAGGAAAAGGGCAAGCAGTGCAGACAGGGCATGAGGATCACACCTAATTTCCCTTTTCTGGCATTCTAATGCTCCCATTCACACGTGGCAGCACATCCGTTCCACTGGATTTAGCCTAGTTTGGATCAAAGCTTCCTCTACTTCATTTAACAGATTTGTTCAGATGGAAGGTCTCAGAGGAAAAACAATGTTAGTAAGTGGGGATTTCTGAACATATGAATATGTAGGTCATTGGATTTTTAAATAAATTAGAGAATAGTTTATCTATTAAGGAAGATTCACTGTACATATTTTATGAAACTTGCTCATTATAGGTCAGTGGACATCAGTAATATTAAGTCTTTTAAAAGATCGTCAAAAGATTTTTCATACTTGTATAATCCTACAATTGATTTTTTAAGTCCATATTGTAACAAAGCAAAATAATGCCTAAGATTAGGATTCATAACTGTCAAAATGCAAAGACAGAAACACAACTTAAGAAACACAAATAAGAAATTTATTTCATGTCCATAGACCTATTAAGTGAAAGTATGTCAACACTAAGACAAATTCAGGATATAGACAAAAAAGAAAGAGTATGGGTTATATGAAATTATTACTTCAGAGACACCATCTACACCTCTACATCCCTGACAAAGCACTGAAGATTAAGTAGGGCCAAGGAGCAAAACTACTCTGAAATTCACATGATAACATCAGTCACCTTTCAAACTTAGTAAGGATGGTTTTCATTCAAGTCTACTTTGATAGAACTTTTAAGGCCTCATACCTCATATCTGTTTCTTCCCAATCTCATTCATATTCAATTCATATTCTCTCTCTCTCTCTCTCTCTCTCTCTCTCTCTCTCTCTCTCTCTCTCAATATCCCTAAGTCAGTAGTCATCTGGATAATATCAATAGCAATCCAATGACGTTTAGAGTTACAGGTTTAATATAATAGTAGTGATAATAGATTCAAAGTGAAACTCTTCCTACTAGTCCCATAATAGTATATGGCTTTTGTTTTGTGAAAAGAATGAGCATAAAACTGACAAAACTGAAGTTTTAGGGTTTTTTGTTTGTTTGTTTGTTTGTTTGTTTCTGCTGGGGATTGAACTCAGGGGCACTCATTCTATTACTGAGCTACATCCCCAGTCCTTTAGTCCTTGATTATTTTGAGACGGAGCTTGCTAAATTGAGTCTGACCTTAAACTTGCAATTCTCCTCTCCTGTATTGCTGAAATAACAGGTGTATGCCAATGCACCCAATTTAATGAAGATATACTTTATTCAAACTACTACTGGCATGATACGACCAAATGTCAAGTAGGCTAGCAATGACATGGACCTATAATCTGGAATTTAAAAAAAAAAAAAGATCCTGAGATTAAATACTCCCATGCAAGTGATTTGTTAAGTCAGGGCTTCACAGGAAACTGATGACACATAAGGAGGGGAAGAAGTGCAAGCAAAGTCCCAGGCATGGCCTGATTCTGCAGAAAGTTCTGGAGAGAAAGAGCAGTCCCTACCACAGTAGACAAGGGAGCTGGGCTGTCATCTTCCTGTACCATCAGACCATTGTCTAACTAAGCATTTCCAGCTCTCTGCCAGTGTGAGCAAAGCAAAATCCAGTCACCCAAGGAGAGCCCTTAAATGAAATGCCCAACAACAGATAGAAGCTTTTAGAAATGAAAGCCTGGGGTGGGGCATCAAAAACAGAGCAGGGATGTTGTGCACCTCAACTTCCTCTGATGTACTGACCATAGCATCTTGCTTAATGACTACAGTGAAAGTGCTTAGAAATTAATCATAGGATTGCCTGAATATTAAGGACCAGGTCAGAAAATACCTTATCACTTTCACCTTACTGTTCTCCTGGAATCCCATTTGCCATGGCATGAAAAGCCTTTTCTTTTAAAAGACTGGAAAAGACATGGTGCTTGGCACGACTCTGCACCAGAAATCAGAACTATGTTAGTCTCATGGTCCCATTAGAGTCCACAATGGCATTTCATGACTTCGAATAAAGTCATGAAGCTGTATCTCTTGCTCAGAACAAGTGACACAATTTTTATGTTCTTAGAAGAGACAGTAAATGTTTTTGTTAACACACAGAGAAAAGTAAGAAAAAGAACCCACAATAATAAAAGAATCAGATTAGCCAAAGGTTGTCTCTCTCTGACTCCAGCAATGGCCATGACCTTGTCATGAAGCATGGGTGGGGCACCATTTCATCAAACAAATTCACTTTATGCTTCTTAAAGGCATATTTATTAAAATAAAAATGCATTAAAAACAAGCTTTTGGAAATATAGTCCTTAGTGTTATTTTACTTCATCAAATGGTACTATGGCAATGATTCTGCCATACATAGCAACTAGTTTCTCTGTAAAGAGCTGGCATTTTCAAATGCTATTTATTATGAATTTTAATTTTTCATCAAGAAGTCTTAAGCATGAGAAATGAAGCAGATAAGGTATTTTATTTCCAATTCTAGCTGTATTTTAAATATTTACATATGATTTCAGTTTATATACACATACACAAGCTAGATTCCTTCTTGGTAAAATCACCAAGTACATATTCAGGAACACTAATTTTAGGGTGATAAAATGTATTTATTTGCTTTCTTATTGAATTTGATAATAAATGAGTACTAAAGATCATGAAAATATTTTCTTTCTAGAAAATATTCAAGCATATGAGGATATCTACATATTAGTGAAGTAATTAAGCCTGATATCAGCTTTAGGTGCCCATCAAATGAATGATCTGAATGTGTTGCTCTGAGTAAAAAAAAAAAAAAAAAAAGTTACAATTCTTTTCTATCCAAAGACTAACAATTCATTTATATTATCTGTAACATTAGTTTTTATTATAGCTGAGAAATTATTATGTCACTCATAAATGTCTGAGTCCACTCAAAACCGCCTCACCATTTGGAAAATCCATGGTGGGTTTCGTGGGGGCATAGTAGACCATATTTTCCATTTAACAATGCTTCTGGTAAAACCAGCTGCCCAGTCTTGCTGTTAGTGACTACAGTACACATAGCAAAAACAATCTGCCTGCTGACCTCCTGCTCAAGTTCAAACTATGTCATTCTGTCAATACCATCTACCTTGATTAGGTTGGGCTTTATACACAACAGGTTATGATCCCAGAGGGATGAAAAGCTTTCCCAAATTAAAAGCAGAATTTTAAAAGGAAATACTCATACATTCCTATGCAGTTTCCATTTGATATCCTCAAGGCTGGCCCAGGAACTCAAGCTCATGTTGATTGAAAATGAATGTTTCTTTCTGGGTGTAGCCATCTTGCAAATTTAATGGAAGGAGGAAAATATTAAAATGTGTTCCATGCTTCAATTAGACATTTTATAACTTGGCACTTCAAAGGTGGCAATGCCAAAGAAAAATCATTAATCCATAAAAAGAGACAAAATGGACTGTGCAGAAGACAGACCTGCAGGAGTCCAGTGCTTTGGCCAAGCACACCCTCTCACCAAGTATCTTTGGTCTTGCCTCATTATGAGTCTTCTCTCATACTTCATGCTATTTGGATAAAAATATATACTGTATTTGCTTCTAAAATCTAAAGTAATACAACCATGCTTTCAATTTTATCTTTAGCCAAAGGAGCTGTATACATAACCAGACAATAAAATGTTGGCTAGGCATGAAATGCCTATTCATGCACATGGATGATAGATGAAAGAACACACATACACACACAGAACCGCAAAAACAGTCAAAAGATGCATCCTTCCAATTTGCATTTTGCAGTAGTTTGCAACAGACTTGCTCAAAAGGACCACAGCCTTTCATAAACCCAGTCCAGAGATAACTGTAGACACACAAATGCTATAGCCTAAGCACTTCAACTCACAAGAGTAAAGTGATAGAGCAATGTTTGGAGCATTCATGGCTCTCCCAAACCTCTGAACTCATTTTCAAGTGATGTGAACTGTCACTGACAGAATGCATAAATTAGCTAAGAGCCAAAGAAGCAAGAGATTTCACCACTCTTTGACCCCCCTCATACCTAATATGTCAGTACCAAACCTCAAACTAGCCCACTCTGTTTTCTTCCCTGTTCCAAGTCCAGCAGTTCCATCATTGCTGAAAATTATTACCTATAATCACATTTTGGGGTCCATCCCTAGTTCGTGTTAACTTTAGCAAGGACCCAAACTACCTCACAAATACTTTAATCTCAAATTGACTGCTTTTAAGTTGTCCACCTGCTTTTAGTCTTCTTTGCAACCTCAAATTTTATTTATTTATTATTTTTTTTTAATTAGTTGCTCAAGCAACACCAAATTTTAGAAAACGTGGTTTGCTTCTGTATCCTCAACAAGTGGTTATTCCTTGACTCCTAAGGCCTGGTTCCTCTCTCTACTACTGAAATGAAACTATACTGTAAAATTTGCCAAAGACTTCTCCCAACCAATCATCAGATCTTATGGAGCAGTTTCAAGCTTCTCCTTTATGGATGTTCCACACATGAAGAGTCCTTCTGGAAACTCTACTTATGTCTTCTCTACTCTCACCACTATTCCTCCATTCCACCTCCACCTGCCCCAGCTCTTCTGGCATTTCTTCTGTCTCTCTTCTTGGTGTTGTTGGTTGGTGATAGTTCTCCCCCTTCCATCTCCTAATTCTTTAAATTCTGGGCTCTGTGAAAATTCTTCTAATTTCTTACTCTACCCCTGACAACTCTTCTCAGTACTAAACTCCTATTTTCAAGGACTGTTATAAATCTTCAGAAGAAGTCTGCTAACATTTTAAAGTCAAAATAAATCATTCCAAAACAATCACTGTAACCTTATTCCAACCAATCTTTCAATGTCCTTCTTAATTCTCTTAATACTACACCCTTATTCTCAGTCACAAACCTTGGCATTATCTCGACTTCCTTCTTTACCCACTCATACACTTTCTGTGAATTTTATTCCCACAATGTTTCTTGACTCACAATTCTACTCCATTGCCACCAACCTAGCTTAAAACTTCCCCACTTTTCAGCTGGATACTTATGGCAGCCTTCGAAATGATCTTCTATCCTCTTACTCTCGTAAGAAAAGGGGGAAAAACCTTCCCAAGATCTAATTTTGGTTATTGAATCACAGAATATTCCTACATAAGACCTTCAAGAGTCTCAAGTGCCTAAAGATCAAAGTTCTTAGCATGACCCTGTTCCCATCACCATCTTTAAGTTTTATGATCATAAACTACCAACTATTCACACATTTTTGATGCAACATTTTCTCGTGAATCTCCTTAGCTAAAATGCTCTTCTTCTCCATCTTTGCCTATTGAATTTCATTTAATTTTCAAGATCTAACACCCCAACCTAATACTCTAGTTAGTTGTTTACATATGTTCAGCCATGATCTTTTTCATCTTTTCATCTGCACAGAGAGAAGCTTGCTGCCTCACATTTAGTAGGGTGGCTAACTCCAGCCTACTGTGTTCTTGAAGACTTATCACATTCATTCTGGAATCCTAGAAGTATTCCCCAACCCAAACTCACCATAAACCCCCATTGTGGTGTTTGCTTACACTATCCTGTGTTGTTTAACATACATTATATTTTATATAACTATTTGGTTATATTTTGTCATATTAAATCAGATTAGATCTCAGAAGCTAAGCACCTTTACTTTTTCATTACTCATACACAGAGGTTTGATTGATAGTTTTCAAAGTGAGGCTCCCAAGCCAGTAGCATCAGTATCACCTTGGACCTTATTGGAAATAAAATTTGGGATGGTGGGGGGTCCTAACTCAGAACTAACTGAATCAGAAACTCTGGGGTGGGCCTGTAAATCTGTGTTTTAACAGCCCTCCAGGTGATTTTAATATATGGAACAACTGTGATAATATTTCATGACCAAAGGATAATTTATCTAATTTATGTGTTCTGAAATGCATACAAGTTTTGAAGAGGTAAAGAATAATTAAGAACCACAGATGGCAAAGAACCTTTCAAATAAACATATGAGTAAACTGTTTACCTTTTATCATTTAATGTTATATTGTCATATATTCTTCTAAAACATTAAAAATACGAGCAAATGATCTGTTATCAATATCTCAAATCTAACTTGCACATTTTGAAGGGATTAGAGAAATTGTGACATAATATAAAAGTTCAAAATAAGATAAACAATAGATTAGGCATGCATAAATAGTTTTTCAATTTATCTAACAACAAAAAACAAGGGAATAGTAATCACAGAATTCAAGATAAGGTTAAGTCCAGGGACAAGTAGATGAAGAGGTAAGGAGGAACATAAACATAGACCCAAGCCATTAGTACTATTCTGGGTCCTGAACTAGGTAGTAGATTCATAGTAGGTTCACAGATGGTCATTACACTACTGAAATTAATTAGTTTATTAATTAATTCAGGTCATGCATTGATCAAATGGTGAAATATTTCAAGATCAAAGAAATATTAACATAATTATATGCACTCTAATATGCTTAAAAATTTTAAAGAGATAAATAAGAATTAAGACATGTCACAATTGTATCCCTAATATTTTTCTTAACCACTGATTATGATGAATGTTAACTGTACCTGTGTACGGTTGAATGCCACTCTTGCAAAGACAGCTTGGGATACACTGGCCCTCTTCAGCTCATCTCTAACTTGCTGGTAGATATCTGGAGAGACTTCCACAGAAGAGTTGGTTGGCTCTGGCTTAACTGCTCTAGGAATTGGTGGATGGTTCAGGAACTGCTGGTTGATGGCTTGAGGATGCTGGTGAGCCAGGAGCCGACTAACGGCAATCTGTTGGTTTATCAGATGGGCCATGGCAATTTGTTGCCTGACAAGTTGTGGACTGAGCTGTGGGGAAAGAAGACCAGGGCTCATGATGGGCTGTAACGCGGGCACTTGATTTCGGATTGGAGTACTGTGGTGGATTTGGCTATGAGGAGACTGTTCGTTGGTTTTCCCCAGGGATGCCAGCTGGTTCATATTTGGTAAATGCATTGGACGCTGGCCCAGAACACAATAGTCTGAAAGGTTTTCTCGTTCCACTCTTTCCACTGTTAAGAGATAAAAGTGATAATTTGTATTACTTTCATTGTTAAATTTATTGTTAATATAAAGAGTTCTGAACTATTACATTTTTGGTAAATTCATGATACAAACTTTTTTCAAACAGAGCTGGAAGCCCCCAGAATAAAAGTGCTATTTTTTTCTGGGAAAATGTTACAATAGCTGATTTTTTTTCATAGAAGATATGAAAGTAAAAACTTTCAACTTTCTTGAAGCTTTAAAAGTAAGCATTTCATTGAGTATCAAAGACAGAAGCCACACCATTTCAAATTCTAAATTCGCTCATATTCCCACGCTCTATCATCTCCCCTCACTCACAATCATGAGTAATATAAAAGAACTAGTTATTCTTATCTTTTGTAATTCATCATCAGTGTAATTCATGTATAGCACATGGTCCCCAGGAAACAACCAGAACAATAACCCCCTTCTCAATTAACTGCTACCTTGTAATAAAAATCTCATATAAATACTATTATACCACTATGGATATTTTCATAGAAAATGTCTACTGTATAATATACCCATTTACCTCATTTGCTATTGCTTTTACAGGAATGTTTAAGAAATGAATTTTTCAGTGATTGTGATATGCATTGAGATAAAAAAGAAATTTCATAAAATTCATAATAGCACCTTGAATTGTCATTGAATAAGGTTAACCCAATACCATGCCAAGAGAAATAAGCCAAATTCAGAAATTCAAGGGTTGAATGTTTTCTCTCATATGCAGAAGCTAAAGTAAAATAACAAAAAGGGAGAGGGAAGCTAGGATAACATAAAGAACCAATCAAATATAAATTAATAGACAAGGAAAAGGAAATCTAGTAGAATAGAGGAAGAAGATTGGGAGAGGGGAAGGAGGATGGGAGGATAAACAGGGAAGGAAAATGGGGGAGTCATGAACTTAAATCAATTTCCATGATTATATGAGTTTGTAAGGATGAACCCAACTATCATGTGTAACTATAAAGCTCTAACAAAAATAAATAAATAAAGGGCCTTACAGTAAAAAATAAATAAATAAGTGTCTCCTCATTTTCCTGGTTATCTATTAAATGTTATCATACTTTATTAAAGATTTAAAGATTAATCTTGAAAGAGAGAAGAAAAATTATGTATCATAGATGTACAAATATAAGGCAATTTTACTTATTCCCCAAAGTTTAGGAAAACAGGGGTCACCTCCTAATCAAATCCTTATCTAAGCACTATATTACTATTTTATTATCTAATATAAAGTTTTGTTTGGAGAAAATATGTTGAGTTATAACAACTCCATTATCATTGGTTTTAAGAGCTTATAGGTATAATCTATCCATATCTGTTTTTGAGAGTAAATTTCAATAGTAATTATTTCTTACAATTCCAAATGTTCGATATGATTATACAAAAGTCTATTAAAGATAAAATTAAGAGGCAATGTTTGGGGTGGTTACATGCTAGGGATCAAAAGGATTCACCTGCAGGACAAGCTTTTTAAAAAGTTTATATCCCATCTGATTCAAATGTATGATATGTCAAGATCATTGTACTGTCATGTGTAACTAATTAAAACAAATTTTAAAAAGTAAAAAAAATATAATAACTGTCTCTCTATTACACAAATGACATTTGCAGTTTGGCACAGAATTTCTAGTGAAAGAATAGTAGTATTTTTACCAAAAAAAAAAAAAAAAAAAAATATATATATATATATATATATATATATATATATATATATATATATATATATATATATATATACACACACACTGAGGTTCAAAAAATTAGGGTAGAAATTATGTGCACTGCAAAAATGGATGAGATGGCTCAAAACAAGAGATTTAGCAATGACAAATCACTGGTGCCAAATCACAAGTGAAGAATTTGAATAAAATCAATCAATCAATAAAATCAATAAATGGAAAAAATTAGTATTTTTAAATTAGTATCTTATATAACATGATTTTAAAATATGTATAGGGAAGTAAATTAATATGTTAAAAATTTAGGTAGAAAAAGCTTATATGTTTAAAATTTCTCATTGAAGAAAGAGGTAAATACCCATATCTTGGAATTATAATATATTATATTTATACAGTATTTTTTTACTCCTTTAAAAAAATGATTTGGGGGGTAACTTTTCAATGAACTCCCAAATAAGTCAAAAGTTTACCTCACATTCCTTTAAGGGTTCAATTTCTAACTTAATCTTTTCAATTTAATTCATTTAGTTTACATATCACCTTTCCTTCATAAAGTTCAAGGTAAACAAATTGTTTTAATTTTCTCCTCCAAAAGCATACATTTCCCAATCATTGTATTAATTAAACTTTAAAGTACATAGTCTTAAAACCAAACCCAGCAAATGGTTAGGAGCCTTCAGATAAGGTAATCTAATACAGTCTCATTGAAAGGAATTACTATTATAATTTCCTTATTGAAAGAAGATGTAAAGAAACCATGAACTACTTCCAGAGTAAAGTCATACTTTATAGACAGAAACACCTGGCTTCAGGTAAACACTTGATTCATTTGTGTTTGTTTGCTTGTTTTTTAATTCAAAGATAAATTTAATATTAAATTGTTATGTCTTCATAACATAGTTTAATAGCTACTTAAAAAGCATAAACTGCCCTCTCTTATAGAATGCATTATTTTCAAAAATTTTATTACATTTTAAGGAGTTTAATTTCTTGAGATATATCTAAAATAACATCACAACAAAAACCTCCATTCATACATCTAGTCATAATTGTGCATGCAATTAAATGTAAATGTTAGAGTTCCATAAAACCTATATGTATTAAGCTTATGAGTAAGAATTACTCCTATCCTTATAAGTTCCTGGATTCTTTTAACTTAATATAGTTAAGAACTGTGAATGTGGAAGTATCCTTAGAGACAGGTAGTAACACCATTAAGTATTAACTACTTCATAAACCTAAACGAAGAAGTAAGCATGCAGGTGCTACCCGCTACCCATCCAGGTAGGTTACAGCCAGAGAACTGCCTACAGAGGAACTGGGGGAGTGAAAGAAAACCTGACCAGTGCAAGGCACCAACTGCTTCCTTAAGCTTGACCAGCTTTGCTTTTCTTGTACTGTCATTACTTCCAAATTTTTATAAAAATTTTGAATTTAAACATGATCTCTCTTAATTTTTATGTTTGGGCAACTAAGTTCACTTTCAAAATACAGCCCAAACCAAACATTTCTGATTGTTAAATCCAGTTCACGAGCTATCAGTTTTTAAAATTCCACCTAACAGACTAACAACACACCTTACGATTTTCAGTCCCTGACAACTCTACCAATCAAAGTCAGGTCTTTTTACTTCTAAAATATATAGGAGGAAGAAAAAAAAAACAAAAATCATCATCCCGACGTTAAGAATGCCTAAGGATCAAATGCTCATCAACAGGCTGCTCTGCACCTCCGCTGACCAAGCCAGCATATGATTTCAGTAATGGGTTGCACAGATTTTGCCTAATCTGAGAAACCTTCTCATTTACTTCTAGCTGGCACTCTTATAAAAATAACATCAGAACAATATTTTTAGCCTCTTAAGTTACAGCAGGTGAAATACAAGTGCTCTTAAAAAATAAAAATAAAAAGGAAGAAAGAAAGCATCAGAATGTGCCAGATTCCCCATCCCCCACTGAAAATGAAGTGAGAACATCACTACTTCTTTTCCTCTTTTCTTTCTTCCCTTCCTCCATTCCTGCTTTTCTTTCTTCTTCCTCTCTTTCCCCACTCTCTTTTTCTGTCTCCTTTCCGCTTTCCCTTCCTTCTCTCTAAATAATTAGAAAGTCATCACCAGGGCTGGAGCACAGAACTGACTGCAGCACCTGGTTTTCTTTCTCCTTTTTCACTGTCATGGAAAACCCCATGTTAAGTCTGTCTGAAACCAAACCAAGAGCAACCTGGCTCTGAGGCCCACTGAGTCCCTGCAATGTCCAGCCATAGATCAGAAGCGGTAAAAAACAGTGAAGGATAAAAATCTCTGTTCCCTTTCACAAGGGGAAGCACCCCAAATAAAGTCAACAGACTGAAAGAAACGTGAAAAACACAACCGCTTCCAGGGCTTTTAAATCCGAGCTGCGTTTTCATTCACAGTGAGCTTGATTCAGCTGTGGCCAACTCCTGCAGGAGACTGTTGGAGCACAAAGTGCTGGAAAGTCCCCAGACAGGACACAGCTTGGGGAACTGTCCAGGAAAGGGGGCCCCCCAAATGCTTCTAGGCCTAGTAGCTGCAAGGCTTTTTGTAGTGACTTCCAACCTCTGAGAAAGGCTCCCAGCCCAGCAGCCTTGTAGGCAAATGGTTAGATCTGGAGACTGTTCAGCCTTCTGCAAAACTCAGAGTTCCAAAAGACACTTCCAGATTGCTTTAAGCTGTCTGTGACTTCGTGAAAACTAAAGAGAATGGGCCACCATTCTGTAAACACCACCCCCCCAACCGGCGCACACGCGCGCCACACACCAACGACTGTGCCATTTAACTTCAAAGTAGGTGGGGCCTTTGTAGCTGGTTATTAGATTGAGGGGTAGGGGGGCTCCTAAACCCCCACCTAGTTCTAAGTTAGAACTTGATGTTCCGACCAAGAGTACCCAAGCACCATTGGCTATTCAGATACACATGATTCATGGCCATTCACAGAAAGTTACACACCTCCTCAGGGATTTATCTGCATTACAATTAAAAAAAAGACATTTGATCCAAAAATCTTTTTTTTTTTATTTCAAGCAATGTTACTATCCAGGAAATCAAACCAACTATTTATTTTAAATATCGCAAATCCCGATACATAGTTACATATTTTAAGTTATTGCAAAAACATTTTCAACACACACACACACACACACACACACACACACACACAGTATTATATGCCAATATTCTAAATATTCTGGCACTTAACTCATTTTATTGCAAATTCTTTATTGCAGTTCTGGGTAAATATCTTTTCAGCTGTCAGGAAAGATGTATGGCTACAAACAGAGACTTCATGGCTAAACTGCCAGGGTTTGAATCCCAGCACTATAATTTGGGAGATGTGAAGCCTTGGCAGGTTACTTAACTTTCCTGTGCCTTAGTCTCTTCATATACAAAGTGTGGGTCAATAATTGTTACACCATAAAGGAAAGTTACACAGATTAAACGAGTTAATGTATGTCAATACTTAGAACACACAACACACACAGTTCAGGTCTTTGCTACGTCACAGAGGCTCAAAGTGTGATCCTTCGGTATGAGTAACATCTGGAAGGCAAGTAGAAATACTAATTCATGGGGTACAAATCCAAATCTCTTAGGGTTCTTATGTGTGCTAAGATTCCAAGTTATTCGTAGGTACACTAGAGTTTGAGAATCAATGAGGTATATTGCCTTTGCTTTTATATTGTCCTTTCAGATTATTCCAGATGCTTTTAACTGTGAAATGACTTTTATGTGTGCTAAAGTTTGAGACTCATTACACTGTATTATCTTTGCTTTAATGTTGCTGTCTTTTGAGATTATACCAGACACCATTGATATATTCCATTTTTCTAAATATACTAAAGATTTAATCTTACTGAATTTTAACTATGTTAAAAATGTAGCTAAGCATATTTTAAAATTTCTCTATAACTTCAGAAGAAGTACTGATTGGACCTGGTGTTAAATGGCTATTCAACACCAAATCCTACTTTCAGAGGTGTGGGATCTGAGACAGTATGAGCTTCCCTGGGTAGTAAACCTTCCTAAGGCAGGTTTCCTACCAAGAGTGCCAAATGCAAACCTGTTGTCTTTCTTACCTCAGTACCTAATACACCTCTTTAAAATTGCACTCTTGGTAGGAAACGTGCCTTTCAAACTCCTTGCCTTAGGAAAAATCTTAACTCAGAATTCTAAGGGAAAAGTTTAGATGATCTATAGTATTTTGCAAAAAATCTTTGTTAAAATGATATTATAAATTTCAGAAATATTTGTGTAATTATGATTAACAGATAAAGCATCACATTCCAAAAATTTTTATTAAGACATTCTGGCCAATGTCTACTTTCTTTCAAAATATCATCTAAAGAACTGCAAACTTTTCTCTTGGTTCAAGTAACTAGGCCATGTTATATCACTTTTGAAAATAAATCCCTACACTTTCTCTCATTATCAAAATGGAATCCTAGTCCCCATGATATAGGCAAGAATATGTCGCGGGGCTGGGGATGTGGCTCGGGCGGTGGCGCACTTGCCTGGCATGCGTGCTGCCCGGGTTCGATCCTCAGCACCACATACAAACAAAGATGTTGTGTCTGCCGAAAACTAAAGGATAAATATTTAAAAATTCTCTCTCTCTCTCTCTCTCTCTCTCTCTCTCTCTCTCTCTCTCTCAAAAAAAAAAAAAAAAAAGAAAAGAAAAAAGAATATGTTGCTATTCATTTTCTCCAAATAAAGCTTAGAAGTTCATACTCGGACCTTTGAAATAGGAGGTAGAATAGATGAGAGCTGAAATGACACATCTCACAACTTTTTTGAAATTAAATTTATAGAAATACATAGTTTTCAGTTTCAAAATTTAATATGAATTAAAAATTTAAAAAATGAGGATGTTTTAAATGTATGTATACTACATTTATATCAATCCAAAGAGAGACAGAAAGCATTTGTTGTACTTGTAAAGGCAAATGTGTAATGGCTTGCTTTTGATTTTCCAGAGAATGTGGAGGCATTAAAAATGTCCTAACTGTATATGTACACACACACAATTTTTCCTCTTCAATTTAATGCTTCCCTCAGCTAAATTTCATTATTTTTATAACATCTATTTACTATCAACGCTATGCAAAGTAGACATAATAAAATTTCAATGTTCGAAATATACTTGAGTGACTTAAGTGCCTCAAAGTATGGTTTCTGAGGAGAATTTATGAGCAAAAGGAACAGAATCTAATTGGCACAAATGCATGTCAATCGCAGCAAGACAGCACAGGATAGGTGGAAAGAAGAGCAAACAGAGCTTTCTGCCATCTGGATTCTAATTGGGTGATTCTGGGGATTACCTGTAAATTGGTTTTATAGTCACCTTCTAGGTGACTATATGATATATATAATATGATATATCTAATATCATATTAAAGAGAATTACTGCTAATGTTTTCAAAACAATTCTTCCTCAGAATATATGCTTCTTGATTCTTAAGCAAGAGTTTAAGACTTTTCCTAAGACATCTCTCTGAGAAACAACTCATTACAACAAATACAACACTAGCTAGTGTGCTGGTAATAAAAGTAGTAGCTGTAGTAGTGTTAATGGTCTTGCAAGTTTATCAAATAATGCTAAAAAGATAGCTAATGTTTCCAAAACTATGATCCTAGTGTTTTGATGCAAACCTTAACACAGTTGCTTTTGTGAAATAGCGCCTGGAATTTATTCATAGTTATAATGTGTGGAAAGTAATGAATTGGGTAAAAGGCATGAGAAATTTACAGAATCTCTGGCCTATGGATTTTTCTTTAAGCCATTAAGACGCTTATGCAAATGTAAACAGATTAGCATGAATGAGTGCTAATGGATTCCTTAATAAGATAACACTCTAGTATTCCCCAGAACCTCTCTTAGAAACCCTGGCTAAAAGAATATAGCCAACCCCCCGCCAAAAAAAAAAAAAAAAAAAAAAAAAAACCAAAGTCATCTGCAAGTGGTTACTGAGGTAAGACAGACAACAGGTTTGCATGTGGCACTCTTGGTAGGAAACCTGCCAATCAAATCAGCAATTTTGAATTGGTACCCAAACCTTTGAGCATAAAAACAGACAATCTTGAGCATATGATTGCCTGTATTTCCAAATCTTTACCCCTTGTTCCCTGCTCTTCCCCTCCATGCCCCAACACCTTGGAGACCAATTTTAAAGAAAATTATACTGTCCAATACCAGAGAAGTTAAAAAATCGGTCAAATGTAGATAAATATTTATGGGTATTTAAAATAAAAAAAAGATGTGGAACCGATGTGAATCTGCAATATGTATACGGGGTAAAAATGGGAGTTCATAACCTGCTTGAATCAAATGTATGAAATATGATATGTCAAGAGCTTTGTAATGTTTTAAACAACTAATAATAAAAAAAAAGAAAGAAAAATAAAATAAAATGAATAGGGCTGCTAGCTCTAGCCTTATAAATAGAATAAACAAATCACATGGCCAGTGAAAACTAGTTTGGGGGGATTGTTTGTTTGTTTGTTTTGTCTTTTTCTACATAATTCAAAGTCAAGTTCTCAGGGACTGAATGTTTTACAACTATTTATTAATGGATCTCCTTTAGGGAAAAAAAGCTTTCTTTAAATGCAGGAATTTTCATATCTATAAACCTAGTACACCTCTTTCAAACTGCACTGGCATTTTGGGTATCACCAAGCCCTACCATTTACATAAGAGTTGAGGTAGGGAACTTAACCTTTCTATATATTGTTGTTATTTAATTCCTACAACAACTATATAATCCAGCTGTTAACATCCCCACCTAATTGAAGAAGTAGAAGTTCAGAAAAACTGGTGTCACAAACCTTAAAGGTAAAGACAGAATTAAAAGAAAAAATTTAAACTTGTGTCTTTAAGGCACTAAAGCCTTTCTCCCACTGCTTAAGCTAAACTTACCAAGTTGGGGCACAAGGCCATTAATGGTTTTAGGTCAGGACCAAATGACTTCCTTTCAGACCAATTCTGCTTTCTGTTCATATGTGTGCGCACACACAAGTATGTGATATGTACATGCATGTGTGACATGATAAATGGATGAGTTATCTGAATGGTAAGAGCTCAAACTGAGGTACACACACACATACACACACACACACACAAAATTTAAGTTACTTATCTAAGTAACTCACTTGTGAATCATTCAGATGTGACATAGAGTGAGAAGGCTGGTCAATTCTAAAACATGGTGAAACCACTGTTTTCTCAATAATTGAATCATCTAATCACAAATAAGATTATTCACATTTTTGTTTAATTCATGTGAAAAATATTTATTAATCAACTAATATATGCCAAGAGTGATGGCAGCCCCGAAAGATACAGTACTGGGTAATATCAGCTTTAAAAAAAACCCTCCATCTATATTTTTGTTTCAGATAAGTTAACTATTTGGTACATGCTTCTGAGCCTATACTATCTGCCTATGATTTAAAGTAAATTTCTATTTGATAATAAAATACCTATCTTGTCAGTTTACTAGCAATCCATTCTACTTATCTACAATACAAATATACACTAATTGTTTTTATTTTCACATATTCCCCCCACACACATTTTTTTTCCATCAGTCAAGAAAGCTTTGTCCCACAATGAGTGTCAGCAGCACAAAATCCCAACCAACTGATGAAATACACAAATCACACAACCAAGAGCTTTGGCAAGTGCTTTACAAAGTAAAGACTGTTTCTATAAGTAAAGAGTGTTTCTTTGAAACAAGTAGCCAACAATAAATAAACTATGGTAAACACACTCGTAGAAGATGGCAATAGCTTGAGAATCTCAGGCAATCCCAACAAACTCACATATGATTGAACTATATTAAAGTGACAACCTACAAGTCTGACCCATAAAAATGGCAATTCTGTATGATTCAACCTAGTGTTTATTTTGACTCCTATCTCTGAGCTGGGCTACCTATTAACACTAAACAAACTTATTGTTCCACCCTCCAAAGTCTTTCAAATTATTCTTATTATTAATTTTTTTAAATGTAAATATAACACTAATTTCCCTGGTAAAATATAACAACATATCATCTTTGTATATTAAGTATACCCAGTTACTATAAATACTTGTGATTTATTCTCTTCTAGTCAATAACTATTAGGTAAGAAATCAATTAATCATATGAAAACCATTTTCTGTTAATACAAATATGGACAGACATGATTGCAGAAGCCAGATCTAACATGCTGTATCTTTCAAATATAAATCTACACCATTAAAACAAATGACTGAAAAATCCTATTACCAGAAGAGTTCACTAAATATAATTAAAGAAAATATTTAGGAGTCTAAAAGAGCAGAAGGGTAAAAGGCGTAAGGGACATAAGTCTCTCAGGACTACCAAATCTAAAGATCTTCTTTTCCCTAAATTTGTTAAAGAGAATCTGTCTCTGGGTTGAGAACTTGCCTGCAAAGTCTCTGCCTAGAGCGAGATATTCAGAGCCAACTTGTTAACTCCTAATAAAACAGCCCCAAAGTGAGGTATATCAGCCAGCACTGTGATATACCATATGACTGGTTTTCTTAGGTGTATTTTCCCCTTATTATCAACTTCCTTTTTCCATCATATTAAACTCTACACAAACATATATAGCCACTGTAAAGCAACTGGAACCGGGACACCTCTGTTTCTTTGGCAATGAAAACTCATAGGGTCCATTATGTTCCATGGAAAAAGTGAGCATTGTTCACCTTTATCCTGCTGCAATCTCCACCTTCTGCATGCAACAGTATCGTCCCTTCTGGTTGCAAATAATATTTGATCACAGTCTGATAGCCTTGATCATTTCAAGTATTCCTTTAACTGTATTACATCTAATGAAATCTTTATTTTTTTCTCTTAATTTTAATCTGAAGCTATGATTCCTAAGGTGTATTTAGTACATGACTTTTTAAAAAGTCATGTTGCAGAAACTTAACATTATCGTTAAAAAGTATTCTGCTGTTACTACTTGGCACTCTATGCATATTAATTCTTTAATTCAACCTATTGAGCAAAGTTAATCAGGACAATCAACCTATGATTCATTCTTTTCCATAGATCAATCTCTCTAATTTTATAGGACTTAAAGATTTTAGGTCATTATTTTTAGAAAACAAACAAACAAATAGTATATTAGCTGGAAAAACCCTCAAAGGGATGTACCTAATTTGTACTTAATAAGGCATTACTGTCCCTTTAGGTGGACTTGACTAATATTAAATCTTAGCCCAATAACTAATTAATAGAAAAGGAAAAATGATTCTGATTTACAATTTGCTAAGGACAGCTGCCAAAATCAAACAAGCAAAGATTTACTTTTTTCTTTTTTCTCTCAATCGAGAAATCAGATAACAAATAAGATTAAATACAATATAAGGTATACAAAAACACACTCAAATAATTCCATCTACTTAAATTCCATTCTATTCATATTTAATAAATATCTACAATATTCAAGGCCCCAGGTTCACAAGGAACTTGGAGGGAATAAAATGAATGCACCCTCAATCCCATGTTCTTTCAAGGAGCTTCTGGCCCAGAAGGAGGATAAGCCAAGAATAAAAATTACTACAGTAAATGGAGCTTAGAAAGGTTACAGCTTGAAAGGCCCAATTAGAACTCAGTCTGATTTTGTTCTACAAATGATTCAAGAGTCAAGGCCATTTCCCTGGGGGTTAGGACTCCAAGGTCAGATAAATTCTTGCAAAGGGCAAAATGAAGGCCTGTATCAGTTGGGGAAATAGCTAAACAACTGTCTCAATGAGGCAATGTGATCTCAGTGCTTACCCTTTGGGTAAGAGCTTCAAGTACCTTAAGGAGCTTAAACCACCTCCCAGCTTTTAACTCTGCAAATCAACTGAAGAATAAAAGATAACAATTTTTATGCAATAGATCAAGAAACCAAGAGATGTCTCTGATTTATCTTCCTGGTTCTCCCCCAAAAGAGGATATCTCTACAACCATGCCAGATTTTAAATTGAACTGGGCATTTCCTGTTCTATGTATAAAACCTCTCATTCCACATCTTTGTTAATTCTTGGTCAGGCAACACCATATCTTTGTTTTTGAGTTTCTGGTTTTGTTTCTGAGTAGGACAAATGGAAAAATAAAAGTAGGAGAAATCCAATGAATACTACAAGAGAGAAATTGAATTAAAGAGACCTGGCCCACTATAAATCCTTTCCCAAGTCCCCTGAGTTCACCTCTCTGGTGCTTCCCCATTGCTTCCCACACAGGCTCTGTCCAGTGTCTATTTCAGGTGTCTTCCTAACCAAGCCCCAACCCAACTACCTCTCGTCACTGCAAAATCATCATGACCCTCCCAACCCCCAAAGCAAAGTACATCTGTGCCTCCGATCCCAGATCCCATGTACTCTTGCCTCCTCTTCAAAATGATTGACTCCAATCCCTTTTTGCTAAGAATCAGCTACACCTAACTTAATACTTCCTTTAGATTCCTCCCTCGCTGAGTCAGCATCTAGTGACTTCACTTTCTTCCACTTCTGCCCTTCTTAGAAGCACCACTTCCCTATTCTCAGCAGGGAAGCAGCTTCCCCCAAGGCCATTCCCACCAGCATGCCCACATCTTCTCTCCAGCTCCCTCCTGTTGGCAGGTTCACCAACACTTTCTCACTGGTGAACCATGGACCCTTGGCTTCCACAGCATCTCACTCTCTCTCGACTCAGCTCATGGGCCTTTTCATCTCATAGCCTTCACCACCCTCACACCCAGCTATGCTCTACTGTTGATTTTTACCAACTGCTGTAGTTTGGATATAAATGTCTCCCAAAGGCCCACGTGTTGGAGGCTTGGGTTCTCCAGAGTACTGCTACTGAAAAGTGGTGGAGCTTTTAAAAAGTGGGGCCTAGTGGAAGGTCTTCAGGTGTGTGGGTGGGGTGGGGGGGTGCCCTTGAAAGGGATAATGGAACCCCAGAACTTTCCTCTTTCTCTCTCTTTTGGTCGCTGGCCATAAGGTGAGCAGTTTTGCTTCACCAGTAGTTCTGCCATAATGGGCTTTCTCATCACAGGCACAAAAGCTACATGGCCAACTAACCATAGATAGAAACATCCAAAGCTGTGAGCTAAAATAAACATTTTCTCTTTTAAGTTGATTATCTCAGGCATTTGTTATAGTGATGGAAAAGATTACAGAATCATGATAAATGGGCAACCTCTAAACATGCTGTGCTCTTTTTCTTCCTTGTAAAACTCTACTACTCATTCTTCAGGTATAACTCATGTGCTACCTCGCCCCAACCATCTGGGCCCCCTGCAAACCTAACATCCAACTTCCACTGCACTAGTTTATACCACTGCTATATATTTATGGGGCTGCTTTTCTGGCTAGAATAAGCAACACAGTTAGAAGGAGGAACCATGTCTTACATGTTTCTGGCTGTCTCTCACTGCTTTTAGGTTGCCTGCAGAAGAACTCGCTGAAGGTCTGTTTAATTAAAGTTGTTTATCATGACTATAATTTTTTTAAGGAAGTCCTAAGTAATGTTCCCTACTATAACCCCACCCTTAGAATCCTGCCAGGCATATAAAAGAATGCCCAAACTTACTTTTAAATGATAAAAATGTGTGTCGTATGATAAATGATTTCATAGAGGATATAGGCTTTTAGAAACCAAGAACTTCTACTTCTTTCAAATAATAAGTATGTGTAATGGATGGATGGGAGGTAAAAAAAAAAAAGGGATGAAAACAGATAATTTTCCCATCCTATTTCAACATGCATTTAAAATGGTAATATAAAGATATATATATAAAATGTTTGTTTCTTTTAATCAACCAACACATCATTAACAAACTCACACTTCTTTGAACATTTATAAATAAATACATTAAGGCCGAAGCAGCTACCAAGCTAAAATGAACTTTTTAAGATCCAAACCAGGAAGGGGTCCATGTGTGAACTGAATGTGCAAGGCATTCCTTGCACACCATTTTCCTACTTGCTGACACCACCGATAAGCTTCTCACTGGAGGGCCACACAGTTTACGTGGATAATGAATATATACCAGGGATTGTCACAGGGCAAATGAACAAGGCTCTTCCAAATGGTGAAAAGCCAGCAAGATGGAAAATGGCTGGTTGTGGAAGTAATGTTTCTATTGTTGTGAATCCAATATTTATACAAAACTCAAAGGACTGGATGTTGGTATTAGTTTCTGCAAGAAACAATACAGGCTGTGAGCAGACAAAGTTCCTAGCAGGATACCTTCATTTAGATCTGAAGGTGAAAGCAAATTTCTTTCATGACTCAAGAATTAGGTAGACAAAAGTAAGTTACTTTTACCTCATCAGAGCTAAACAACAGCAGAGGCAGAAGTACCGAGAGCTGATTAAAGGCATTGTCCTGACCGCCCATCCCACCGTGGCTAAGCAAGGGCTGCCTTATGGAACCAGGTCAGGGGACATTGATTTCTCTATTCAACTCTGAGGCACCACTTTGTAAATGACACAATCATTTTTGGGTACAAGAGGTGCTTTAAATGTGGTAACATTATATCATTTCAGCTATAATGATCATAATTACTTATTTCTTTTAATCACAACCCACTTAACCACTTTAGTACAGAAGACTAGTTCAAGGAGTTTAATTTTCATTCAACATCTAATCTTTGTGTTTACTGAAACCCTTCATGGGCTTTGTTTACCGTCTGCTTGCTGGCCTGGACGTTTGATCTTGCAAGACTAGATCAGACAGGGTCAGATAAAATACTGATTACTAGAATAAACCAGGCTCAGGAAAGTAACACTGGCTTTTAAAACCCGCTTTTGTCCTATATTTTTTATTTATTTTTTTTTTTTTTGCGCAAAATAAGCTCAAATAAACAAATAAGATTTAAGAAAACACAATCAAGGGTTCTTGAGAAATGACAGAGAAAAAACGTGATGGGAATAATTTTGCACCTTGGACAAAATACAGGATTTGGTTAGGTCTATTCATTCTGATGATATTATTTTATGACACAAATAATTTTATGATAGCCACCAGTATTTATGTGAACTTTGAATGACCCTTTGATTCTTGATACATATTAAATATTTCAGGTTGACCCCACCCCAGCAAAGATGATAATTCATTTTGCTTTCAGAAATAAAACATTTTTGATGAAAAATATTTTAAATATAAAATTATTTCTTTTAATTTATTATTAGGATACATTTAAAACATATATCATCATTGTTAAAGTACTTTTCTTATTTCCACTGCAAAAGTAGATTGCCATAAGAGTATGATTTTGGTGGTATGGCATATATAAATACCTCTTAGTTTCATAAAAATGATGGGACAAATTCACATCTAGAGCTCATACAAAACAACAGTGGATAAAAATCAGTGGGGTAAATCCCTCACAATACCAAGACCTCAAAATAATTTTGTAATACCATGAATGTTTCTAGACGTCTAGGATTATCTGCGTGTCCAACACTAAATCTCCTCAATATTAAGCAACTTTTGTTTTTTGCTTCTAGACAAAATATATTTTTCCTTATACTTGGGAGTTTATAAATTCTACATGATAAAATCTAGACCAGAAGCAATGCTAGGATAAGATGAGTGGCAAATTTAGTTAGTTAGTTAGTTAGTTAGGTACTGGAGACTGAACCCAAGGGCACTTTACCACTGAACTAAATCTCCAATCCTTTTACTTTTTATTTTGAGACCTAAGTTGCTTAGGGAATTGCTAAATTGATAAGGCTGGCCTCAAACTTGCTATCCTCCAGTGTCAGCCTCCGGAGTTGCTGGGATTTCAGGAGTATGATACCACACCCAATGATGGGCAGTAATTTTTAGAAAATGTTGTCTATACCAGCCAATCATCCCATCCATCCCTCCATTTCCTTCAACATGGAAAACTACCGGAAAGCAGGTTCACGGTCTCAGATCCTGAACTCAGAGTATACAAATTCTGTCTCCCCATCTCTCCTAAAGTATCATTAATGTTAACTCAAATGTCTGTGTCAACTTTGATTGTCTTTGAAATTAAAGAAAAAGGGTAAACAGAATGTGCTTTTCTGTGATCACTGGGGAAAATAAAGTTAACATTCTAAGCCAAACCAATTTAGGACTTTTTAAAGAATAAGTGTAAATAGTTTAGCTGTAATAACAACAAATTCAAAAAATGCACATTAAAATGTTTACTTCAAAATTTAGACAATTCCATTTGTATATAGTTTTTACATCTGTTTTTAATGATATCAAATTATTGATTGTTCATTTTTCTCATATTTATTTAAGCATTAACTATAGAATTTGCAATCTGATCTTTTTTTTTAATCCTTCCAGTAGACTTTTATTTTTGCCAGGTTTTAGTCATATTTACTTTGATCTTTCAGAGTATATAATTATTTTACTGTTTATTTATTTCTATGAAAAAAGAAAAAAATTGACCTAGGAGATCTATATGTGGCAATTTGTAACAGAATCACATAGCTTATGTTTAGGAAATCATGGTTTTGATTAAGAAGCAAACCATTTAGTTCCCACTGTTTTATTAAAACAGACATTAGCAGATAATAGGAAACATATTTAACAATGTAGTCTGCATTTACTTTGGGACATCAGTAAGCTGGCTTGAGATTTTCTCCTACACTGAAGATACAGCCATGGTAGATGCAAGCGGATAACTCTGGGGTAGAAATGTGAAGGGGGAGCCAAAGAGGTACTTGGAACTCTGACTTCTGGGTTCTAAGGAGGAGCCCCAAAGTAGAATTCTAGTTTTTTCACTACTCATTTCCAGATTTGGAATTCATTACTTCTTTTATTTCAAAAATGGATGGGAGCAAACTAGCTGTTCAAATCAAACCATTACTTCCCCATGAGAAATGGGTCCCACGAGGTAGGAACTCCCACTGTGACATCTATTCCCTGCAAGAAACATCTAGCAAATGAAATATTCCCATCTTGGTCCAATACTTCCTTTTTTCTGAGGGTCGAAAGTTAATAAAACACACTTCTATGGGTGTTTATTCTCTGTACACCATTATACCTGTCATGAATTCTTTGTTTTTCCTCCCACTCCCTTGGTTGATGAATCAACACCACTTGAACTGTTTTATGGCAGCTTGTGTTTACTTCACACATACCTTAACCTTCCCTTTTCTCCTCCTACTGACACACACACAGACACACACACTTCTCAACAGTAATGACTAGCTCCATCTCTTTGAATAGCATGTGTACACAGTGTCTGACAGCCTCTTCAGGCGTGGATCCTTGACCTACTGAATGAAATCAAGGTCTCAGTCTGCTTTTATGGCACTTAAAGATTTAACTGTGCATTTACTATCTTGAAAAAATATAAAGCTTGAAGAATTCAATCTCTAAAAAAGAAGAGACATGAGTGTTAATGTATACACACACACACACACACACACACACATACACACACACACCGTGGTGGTAATTCTGAAAACAGTGAAGAGTTTTCAGTCTTTCCGAATATGGAATTATACTCTAGCATATTAAAAGAGGACTCTTCTTTTCGCTTATCACAAAAGTTAATGGGATCTAACAAATGACCTTGAAGCTGTGTGATTCTTTTGAGTTTTAGTCAAAGAGGATATGTTCAAGCACTTTAACAATCCAATTTTAAAAGAAAAATTGGGAGACAACACTTACAGAAAAAGAAACCCTTCTGAACCACTCAATTATGTCTTATAACGAGGAGTTATTCATCTTCTCCTACACAAGGGTCAAGTATTAATATTCTAAAGCATGTTCCCAAACCAGACTCTAAAGGGCTTTAAGAATTTTAGAATACACTGAAAAGGAATGGATCTTAATTCAATTTTCAGGGCACTTAATTTCTCCTGGGTAGCTCAACATTTTGACTTTTCTTTTAAATTATATATTTAGCATAAAATGCTTTCCTTTATCATCAGCAATGTGCCAATGTATGTGAAGCTCAGTTCCTCAAAAGATAACTGTGTGAACAAGCTTCCAAACACTCAATAGCCAACAGCATTACGTTAGTAGGCTGACCCCTCTGAGGATGTCTGCAGGTGGTCAGACAAATAAATTCATCATTTACTTTTACCTGCTCACCACAAATTGTCCTGTGGCACTTAGATGGGGCAGTGAGCTCTCAATCAGCTATGAATACCAACAATACAACATGATAGACACAGTCATTGTCATGCAAACTATGGATTGGATGGACCCTCAAACATCAATGCTACAAAAATACCCCCAATTCCCTCAGAAACTGGTCACACTCATCTTAAGTGGAATGACAGTAATAGAATCTTTCTAACATTAATATATTTGCAAAGGTAAAATATCCCTGATATGTTTAAAGAACAATGGGTGATCCAAATAGCATGCTATTGCTGCATTTTTCAGGACCAAACATAATTCCATATACAATACATTACTTCTTGTCCTACTACTAGTACTGTTAATTATTATTATAGTATTATAGCTACTAATTATTAAGTGATTGTGCCAATATTATCTTATTTTGTCCTCACAACTACCAGTAACTTGAAAATTTTCATTATTTTGAATTTGAAGATGAAGAGAGTCTTGATGAAGTTAAATAATTTGCTCAAGTTCAGATAGCTGGTAAGTGTAAGAGATCTGAACACAAATCTGTTAAAGTATATAGCCCTTGTTTTAGTCACTGCTCAGAATGGTCTCTGAAAAAACACATTGTCAAAACTACATTTCTGACCAAAGATCTCCTGATGCTGTGACAGTTGTTCCAGTTTGATAATCAATAATCAAACCATAAGTGCTGATTTAACCTAAAATAACTGCTTTTAAATTTCCATTCTAAAGGATTTTGGCCTTTGCAATTTTCACTGATCAAAGCTACCAACTTAGTACATTATGCTAAGAATTTTATTTTTAGTTTTAATACCATCTTAGTTTTCAGGGAGCCAATATAGATCTCATGACAGAAATATTAGGAATCTTACCTTTACAAAAACTATATATAGTGTGTGTGTACATGTACACAAAATCTGAAATTAGCATATATTCCAACAACAACTCATTGACCTAAGAATCTAAAAATAGGCTTTAAAAACAAAAATTTCAGCTTACCTTTAATCTTCTTATATTTTTTATACCATCTCCCAAACTCCTGGCACTTGGTTGCTGACACATTGGCATAATATGTGCTATTTACAATGGATGAAATCATACTCTGAAAAGAAGGAAAATAATAGTAATTTTTTTTTCAAATATACAAATACTCCTTTTTAAGAAAGAGATTGGAGCCCACACAGATCTTCTTTGTCTTTTTACCTTGAAGCATTTATTCTGCAAACTAAACCATCAAATATGATGACCTGGATTCACTATTCCTTAAGCTTATATTTATACAATGACAGTGCTTTTTCCAAAAGCCAACCCTGGGCCAGTATCAAAGATGAAGAGGGCAGGACACGTAGATTAAATGCAAAGGGGAAGAACAGTTGTGATTGAGGAACCAGAGCAAAAGGTGAGATCAGATGCTCCTGCATCCGTAATCCAAATAATGCCTTTCAGATGTTTCTGTTCCGCTTCCAACTGCAACAAGCTTACACAGCCAAGAATCCGAGAACATCCGTGCTACACACTGCAGAACAACATTTAGGGAAATAAGTTAAATTAATATAATTTATAGAAACGTGTGATTAGCACTCGTGTGAAAATTCACCAAATGAAAAAATTAACAGTCCTATTTTAGAGCAGGGGAAACTAAACCTAACACTTGTTCTGTGTTTCAACCAAAAAGGAATCAAAGCTAAACTTCCTGAGTTGCTTACGTATATGATTCCTCCTTGCTCTTCATCCTTGTCTCCCTCCTCAGATCAACTCCTCAGTTGATTTGTGTTTAATTGGCATTAGAAGGAAAGCAAACGGGAGAATAACCTGATTTAGCATAGAAAAACTAAAATTATAATTGTATACCTTGAACTCAATGTCCTACAGAGACATACTTGCCAATGATATGACACGTCTGGGCCAACACTGGTGGTGGATGTCAACTTATACCTGAACCAACTGTGATATCATATGTGTATGCTTTAGATATAGATTTTATTTCTGTA
The DNA here is from genome assembly GCF_047511675.1 of Marmota flaviventris. Classification (NCBI taxonomy): domain Eukaryota; kingdom Metazoa; phylum Chordata; class Mammalia; order Rodentia; family Sciuridae; genus Marmota; species Marmota flaviventris. The sequence continues at coordinate 36,010,635 of NC_092508.1, read as the reverse complement.
AATTTTCGTCTGAAAACAAGAGTGTGAACAACTCAAGAGACCCAAATGACCTGCACGAGATTTAATATTTTGCCTTGAAATCTCATTTGTCTCGAAAATGTTATCCCCAGACATGCAGCAGTTCAGAGGAATCTTAGAACTTCTAATGACATTTCTACAAAGTAGTAGAGATAAGAAGGATAACAATAAATCAAGTCCATGGCAAGTTATTTACCAGGAGGTTCAAACAACAGACCGACATAGACTCCCATTTAAAACATCAGACTTACTTTCTTTCATAATCACTATGCAGCACCAGTGGAGGTGGGGGCTCCTAATTCATTTCACAGAAACCTCTGTGGCCCTTTCTACATAGCAGATGGCCGGCCTCCCCCAGTTGCTGATCTCTAAATGACAACTCTTTTCTCTAAAGGGAGACAGTGAGAAGGACTCTTTTAATCCCAGGGTCTAAACACAGCACTGAGAACTCGAAGAGCCAACATCACCTGAGTTTCTCATAAAACTTACAGAGCACTGCCTACTCTCTTAGGAAATCAGATCCTAATCAACCTGAGACAGGGTTCTACTTTGTGTGTTATTAGCAGAGTAAAGCTGTTTCCTGATTGCCTCAGTTAGCTCCCTGTCTGGACTGGGATTTTCTCTCTGTCCCTAGACTGTGGGACCCTTGAGGACAGTAGCTGTGTCTATTTCACTTTTTTCCTCCCTCGTGTCTCACATAGTTCTGATGTGGGATATCTGAGTCACTGAAATTTAACACATGAAAAGGGACAGAGATGAAATTTTAAAATACCAAAGTGAAATGTCATAATAATAAAAATTTTAGCATGAGAGCACCCTAATAATAGATGCACCAGCCACACTGGTGTATGGGAATAGTTGTGAATGTGCTTGTCATCTCTCTATCCTGTTTATATGAATGTTATCCTTGGGAAAGATTGTATATATAGCATGGCAGGAGTCGGGGCTAAAGTTTCTATTGTAAAGTAGTCTGGAAAACAGACTAAAATGAAAGTGTTTAACTACTACCTGGAGCTATTCCTCAACTCTTCCTGGCCTATAAGGTAAAGCTGCAAGCTTACATCATTCTGGCCTCTGATAATTCATATTCGCCTCACTCTCTGGCTTCCTTATGTTGACCTTGCTCCAGTGGCATCTTCAATGACATTTCACAAGGCCATTGTTAACCTATGTGGCAAAGAAATGAAAATCTGGGCTCTACTATCTCTGTCCAGCTGGGCCTATATTTCACACAACTCATTTAAAAAGGAGGCGTTGGTGAACAACCACACAGCTGGGCTTTTAGGGTCCCCACATATTTTTGATAAATGAACAAAATCTGCAACTACTTTTTTGATCAAGAATGCAATGAAATCTATATCCACGTCATAGAAAGCATTATTGATACAAATAATGCAGAAGATAGGTGTATCACTATTTTTAACAATTAAATAAGGAACTATTTCACTGACTTAAGCTAAAATCAAAATAACTTTGCATAAACTAAACAAACATCACTTTGTTTGGCAAGGACTATGACAAAGAAAGGATGAAGGAGCACTTATAATGGACAATCAAAGGAGCCCCCATTCAGGCCTAGACACAGCCATAAATTCTGCATAAATAGTCACTGGAGACAAGGATATTTTGTGAATAACATGAATTAAAATAAATTTTTAAAAAGGCTTAAGGCATTTTTCCAACTACAGAAACTTTTGGAAAATTTCAGATGTCTTTGTAACTGACTTTAAAATTTTAAATATAAAGATTTTAGATGGGAGCCAGTTGTGTAGGCCATACCTACAATACCAGCTACTCAGGAGGCTGAGGCAGAAGTACCACAAATTCGAGGCCAGACTGGGAAACTTAGCAAGAAACTGTCTCAAACATTAAAAGAGGGCTGGGGATATAGCTCAGTGGTAGAGTGCCCCTGGTTTTAATCTCCAGTAAAACACACACACAAACACACACACACACACACACACGGACTTGGGATGGGGAACAAAATCTAACTGTCCTTATTTATAGCCAATCTGACACATAGTTCAATTACTCCAAGGTAACCAGCTGATTTGACCTTTCTTTAAGCTAAACTGTAAGAGAATATTATAATAGTTATTAATACAGTCACATGCTGCATTAATGATGCTTTGATCAACAATGAACTGCATATACAACAATAAGATAATAAAGAAGCTGGAAATTTTCTATTTACATGCCTAGTGACATGGCAATGTAACACACAACACATTTCTGGTGTGTTTGAGATAATGCTGGTATACACAAACCTATTGCTGTCAGTCATATAAAAGTATAGCTTGTACAATAATGTATAGTACCTAGCATTTGATAACAAATGATTATTATTGGTTTATGTACTTACTATACTGCATTTCTTATCCTTATTTTAGAGTGGACTCCTCTCACTTAAAAAGAAAAGAAAAAGTTTCTGTGAAACAGTACACCACTTTACGATGACAGCAGGATCCTACATCTCAAGTTGGGACTGAATCTCTTGAGTGCACCAAGAGGCCAGACTAAACGATTGACCTATGCCAGTAAGGTCTGTGTGAGAACACTCTATGATGTTCACACGATGAGGAAATCATGTAAGAACACATTTCTCAGAATGAATCTCTGTTGTTAAGTGTCACACGACTATACTTATTTTAGCTCGATTGCCTTATCTAAAAATAAATTTTCTTTTAGGTTGCTGAGATAAAATTTTAAACTCACTTGTTTTTTAACTAGCCCAGAGAATAGATACCTCATGTGATTGTAAGTATGGTTCTATTTTCAAACTGAGGGCTCAGAAGCTCAGAATGAATTTTTTTTTTTTGTCCAAAGTCAAACAGCAAGTAGGAAGCAACACAAAGAGGCCCCACTACTGGACTGCAGTATCTCATGGTCTCTTAAGAAGAGAAACGAATTAATGGGAGGAAGGAAATAGTCACCACCACGTCCATCAGCTGGCACAAGCTCATGCTGCAACCACTTCTTCAGACCAAACAAGAAATAAGGTGACAAATAAATAAGTAAAACCAAAGCGATGACTTCAGGTCCACTCTATGTGTTAATTAACAAGTTTAGAATCAGAGAACTCTAAGGAACCTAAAGGCAATTTAGAACTTATTAGGAAAAAGCACAACTTTGTTAAACACAGGTTAAGATGATTTGCACACTACACTTGGAAAGACAGAGATCTGAGCATCCCCTTTTCCTGCAAAAAGAAAAAAACATACAATGAAAAAATTGCATAATTATTCAATTAACTGAATCACTGGATATAAGAAATAATTGAATAACCTTCACCACATTCCTATTGGTGAGCTGAGATTCATTTGTTTGAATAGCAATGTGACACTAAGAGTAGCTAAACTGCAGATACATAATACATCTGCTGTGAAAGAGAACATTTCAAAGCCAGAGTGAATGATTACAGGTTCTGTGAGTGAGAACACCCCGGGGTGGGGGACATCTCCTGCCTCCTTTTGCATGAGACAGGCAATGAGTAATATGTGCATCCTTTGCTCATTTTCAAGCTGCTTTGTGATATGCTCAACAACGTCTTAAACATGAGATTATAATCTACCCTTCAATTTAGTAAAGAGGTAAAATGAGAAATAAAAACTTTTGCCATTCTAATTGAAAGACACACTACCTCCAGACTTTGGAGCATGAAAAGACTACTCCTGAGAGCTGGTGGCCCTTCATCATGCCATCATTTCTTATGGTCACTGCAATGCCTCAGCTAGATATGACTGTCAAGCTGTCATCTGTGAGTCTCCTTCAACATGAGTATGTGAGATTGGGCCACAAACTAAAACAACCACTCTTGAAAATAACTGAAAGGGACAGTTGTCAACTGCTTAACACAAGATAGGATACATCCCTATGTACATGCACTTAAGACTAAATGAAACGGAAAGTTGGCAATTGGTTAACACATGACTAGTCCACACAGTCCATCGCCACTTGTCTACAGGCGAACACATGCTCAATTTGTTTTTTTCTAATAACCCAACTGGCTGCTTGATTTCACTGCCCAGTTATTTTGGCATATTTTACACATAAGTTAGGTGCTTTAATGATCCCCAATTGGACAAGGCTTGCTAAGGATGTCAGAAATAATTCCCACCACAGTCTATTTGTATAGGCAGACTGTAGCACTGTCACACTGGAAATCCAGTAACATCTTCACAGTTCAATAACTTTAGTCAGTCCTTTCTTTCCTCAAATATTTGACAACAAAACCTCAGCTGAAGGCACAGGACAGAGCTGTTTCAAAGACATATGGATATGCTAAGTGAAATAAGCCTGCATGAATGGACAAATATCTTATGATCCCAATTAAGTGAGGTATCTAAAGTAAGCAAATTTATAGAACTGAAAGTAGAAACTACCAGAGGCTAGGACAGGAGAATGGGACATCACTGCTTAGAGGTTACAGACCTGTTTGAGGTGATAAAATTTTTGGAAAGAGGGATGACAGTTGCACGACACTATAAAGGTAATTAATGCTACTCACAGACTTAAAAATGGTTAAAATCATAAACTTCATGTTATGTATAGTTAACCACAAAAATAAATTATCTAAAGTCAGAGATAATGTGTGGAATGGGAGCATATTGCAAGGGGCGTGCATTTGCAAACTATTTGTTCTTCATTGCGATTTTCAGTTACAAGACTGTCTTCTCTGTAGTCATGCCATTTGGCATCTGGAGAACCTCCAAGGTGGACAAGGTAGGTACTGGTAGCTCTGCTTATTTAAATGGATCAAAATCCTGAGGACCTGAGGTTTCGCAGTCAAAAATAGTCCTCAGTTTTTAACTCTTCTTCATGTAAGAATAAATAAGCCACAGGAATCAGTGTTCATAATGCTTTCAAACTGCAGCAGAGAGAAGACCACCTAATAAGGGGTGTAAAGTGTGGTAAATAAAGCTGCTTGGAACAGCCTATAAGGTTGAAAAAGGCGCTGGAAGTGATGACTCAGAGACATCAGGGGACATGGAAGAGGCTGTCACCACTTAAACACATTTTGAGAGGTGAAATCAAAAATAAATACACAGAGACACAAGACAACCTATACTTTCCAGCATCTGGCCAGACAGAATGGCTAAATCATGACTTCCCCCCTTTAAATATACATGCTTCAGACTACAATTGCTGCCCTTTTAAGGGCTTCTCCACTCTTTTATTCTGCCTTCAAGGCTGCTCTTTTGAATTATAGACCACTGGGATGTTCAAGAAAATATGTACTATCCACTGAATTGTTCCTTTATGGAACTGCCAAGATGAATGAGGAAAATACCTAATATGGGTTGGCTTTGGTTCATTCCTTTGATCCTTTCAATCTTTTATTTTCATGGTTTTAGCTTATGCTGGTTCACTAAAATGGACTATTACTTTTTCTCATGGTGCAGTTTTACATGTTGAACTTGCTCAAAAACCTCTACAAGTGTAATGGATGTAAAGATCATCTCTCTCCACCAAAAGGAAAGAGGCTTGATTTGTCTTGCAGAGATGGGTTAAGGAATGACTGACTCATTCCATTGACCAAGCAAAGCAATGTTCTGGAGCACAGGCTTTGGAAGGGAAAGTCTGGAGCCAGATTTCAAGTGGCCACTTAACCAGTATGAGTACTTTAGGCAGGATTTTTTTTTTTTCCATATTGGGCACTGAACACAAGGACACTTTACAACTGCCTTACTTCCCCAGCCCTTTTTATTTTTTATTTTGAGATAGGTTCTCAATAATTTGTTTAGGGCCTTGATAAGTTGCTGAGGCTGGCCTCAAGCTTGTTATCCTCCTGCCTCAGCCTCCTACAGTCAAGTACCACAGTGCCTGGCCCTTAAGTGGGAATTTAAGTTTTAATCCAAGCCCCAGTTTCCTGATCTGTAAAATAGAGACATTGAACCCTACTTCCAATGATCCCTACTTCATCACCCCCAATAGGTCTGTAACTTCTAAGCAGTAATGCCCCATTCTTCTAACTTAAGACTGACACTAAATATATACATGAAAAGCTGATGGTTATGTAGATAAGAATGTTTTCACATGTTCCTACTGCATCAAAGTTCTCAGTAAGTGATAACTTCTACTGTATAACCAAAAGCACCATAATCTCTGTTTTTTCCACCACAAATGCAGTGCGACTGCATAAATAAAAGACAGAGACGACAGCTGCCTAAGCAGAAGTAGCCTCCTGTTAGACAGTCCACCGACGGCTTTCCATTTCCCAGACCTCCCCTGCAGATACTGACCTGGGAGAGAGGGCATTCTTTGGCTAATGTGCTCTGGTTCATCTCTTTGAGCAGTTCCTTTAAGGCATTGCGGACTGTGGCATGGTTCCACTGCTCCGCAGGCAAGTCTTCCAACTTTGAACAACTGCAAAACAGAGGGACAATGAACAACCCAAGAACCTCAAGGGAGGGCTGTGACAGCAGAAGACAGGAGTGCAGTGGTGGTTCCACCACCTTGTACCAGCATTAGGAGAGCTGCCGAGCAATGGTGTCTAAGGTGGGCCCGAAGGGAGGGAAAGGAAGCAAAACTTCCTCTCCAGGAACTTGAACCTCAATAGACTAGGAGACAGTCTCTAAGTTAGTGATCCCACTTCCTAACAAAAGCAGTCCCTTTGAATATGAAAAAACACCTATTTTTTAAAAATAGTGATTTTTTTTCCCCAAAGTGCTAATGAAAATGGCAAGGCAGTGTGGCGATAAACTTTCCCAACACATATTCAACTACTAGGCATTCCTAAGGTCAAATGTCGGCAAATGTTACAGCAGATTTGAAGTCTGAAGGCCCAGCCTCCCAGAAACAGAGATGTTACTCTTCTGTCAAAAGATAACTTCTAAGATAAGACACTCAAGCATTCCCAGATAAGGAGAGGGATGTTGGGTCCCTATTAAAGAATAAATCCTCCAAAAGGAGAAAACTGAAACACAGCATTCCTGAAGTCACAACTACCAGGCACTTTACAACTAAAACTGCAAAGAACCTTTAGAGGCATACCTTGCTTTGGATAGCCTATCTGGAAGAAGGAAGGGTGGGAGAAATTGAGGGAACATTCCAAGTGTCTCTGAAGGCCACAGAGTGCATTTTATTGGGGCGGTCATCAGAAGGAGAGAAAAAAGATTTCCAGTGCCAGTGCACGCTTGGTAAACCTGCCACAGGACCCAAACTCGCCCTTCATAACACAAAAAGACAGCAGAGGGGTTTACTCTTCAAATGCCACATGCTAAGCTTTGAACCATGCCTAGAGGACCCACTGAATGAGGGGCTGTGGAAAGTTCCCCGTTAAGTTCCCTGCAGCTTTGTAATGATTTATCAAGCTGCCCCTGGGTTACCACTTCACTGCTTCTGAAAACAAAACATAAAACAGTTGGAATGTGGACTATAAAGATGCCTGGTACAGCGCCCCCTCCTTCCCTCCTCTTTCTCTCTCCTCCTTTTCATTTCATCCAATGTCTAGATATTAATGAAGACAGGACATGCTGCTCTCTGCAGTACATCTATGATCGACAGACCAACTCCAAAAGGAAGGAAAGGCAGATGTTCAGAAACACCCACCTTTGTAATTGGATTTTCAGAGTCACAACATGATAGACATCTTGCAGCATGTCGGCCACCGTCGCGTCGGGTGCATCTGTCACATAACTGAGGGGGAGAGGGTTCCACCTCCCCAGCTTGATTATTCCTGCACAGGGAAGAAAAACATAATAAACACATATCTGCTATTTATTAAACCTTCCCATTGTTTGCTCAATGTTAAGAAGGTCATTCAACAGTCAACACTCAAGGCCCACTCAGATATTTTACAACCCAGTGCAATAAGCTATTTCTTTCTGGCTGACAATTGAGTTAGTTAACTATACAGGAAGATGGGAATGAAAAGGATGAGATTTAATCATGGACAATCAGTTCTTTTATGTTTTCCTGTTTCTTAAATTACTTAGAAAACCATACGGATACTTCCTTCCCCCAAAGTCTTGATTCACAGTCTAACTTAAGACTGATGCTAAATATACAGGACTGCTGATTTCATAGACAAAAAAAAAAAAAAAAAGCAAGCTTTAAGTAAATACAAGATTTGGTTTTGAATTGAACAAGAAAATTCCTGTGTGTGGGCTCAGCACGCAGTCACATTCTGACTGAGGTGTTATTCCCAAAGCGAATGTGCAATAGATGAAGCAGAGTGAACCTCCAGGTCCACATCCCGCATTCCACCAGAGAGAGGGGCTGCCTTCCTGCGCCAAATGCAATGGCACACACATTGACCCCAGATCAGAAATAGCAGAGATGCCTTCAGCTCCTTTGCTTTTTTTAATACCTTGGCTCTTTTTAGAATGACAATAATACCCTTTCCCTGTGGGTTTCCTGCTGCACAAGGCAAACACACCACAGAAGGAGAAAAGAGTAAAAATCCTGGTCACCCTTGGTCTACAGCGAGCAGCAATTTTAGGAACACCCTTGTTCCAGGCAGATTCATGGGATGGCTTCAGCAACATATGGTGAAAATGCTAACTTATTCATCAGATGGGGCCAGCTTATCTGGTGCGTAGGGCACACAGAACACTGATGAAGAAAAATAGAGAAACTCATTTCACAAATGGCAGAGGGTAACAAAAATTTTATTTCTAGACTATGGAAAAAAAAATCTGATGGTCCCCAGGATATCAAAAATCGTCACACATAAAAAAGTTATGTTTGAGATAAAAGAAAAACTGGATTTTTTATTGTGATTTTTGAAAATATAGGTGAGTCTAACTACATGATTCTTTTAAATATATATATATATTATCGCCAAAGAGAGAGAGAACACCTGTATACCCAAGTGTATTTTTAAAAGATTCACAAAATGATGCTTTATAGCTATGGGGCAAAATCCCCACAATCGGAAATGAACTTTCTGGTCAGGGCACGTCCTGTCCAAGATTAAATAAATGAATGCGCAATGCTTGACATAATGCTTGAAAACAGGGAATAAACAGAACAAAAATATTAAAATGATGCACTGTTTCAGTATTAAGATTTAACAATCTGGTGCTGAATATGCTGCAGTATAAATAGTGCCTGGACTCAGATCCAATAAAGTAACACAGCTCTCATTCATAGTACCGTATGTCTCCAGTTCTGGCTCCTGAAGTCATATTTCACTTGCCAAGAAAAGCTGTTTTCTTGTGGGGATAGTTTTCCTAACATTCTCCCTCATGACAATGAGAAGTGCACAGCACGCAGCGTGTGGTCGCCATGAAATGAACAGCCAGGGCCTGCCGGACACCACCCACCAGGGCTGGTGTGCTTCCTGGCTTCTCCTTCTGGCACTTGCAAATACTAAAAAGATAGCGGGTAACATATCTGACAAACTTCTGTTTTCAAAAGATCCTTCCACAATGTTAACTTCCTTTCCAGAACCATGATTGTGATCACCCCCTGAGAGGAATCTAAACTGACCATGTTCTAAAGGTCGGATTTTTTTTTTAATCATAAAAGAATAGAGAGGGAAAATGAAGTCAGAAATCATACACTATGATAGGCATGGAGAAAAAGCAGACTCTGTGGGTCATTTTGATTACTAAGAATATGGAAGTAATATGAAGAAAATGAACCTTGCAAACTTCCATGCACAACTCTACAGACATTCGTCCCTGATGCATGTGTCAGTCTTCGCCTCTTTATTTATGGAGAACATTCCACAATGCAGCCACACACAAGAGAATATATCTGTATGATTTTATTTATATCAAATCCAACAACAGGCAAGACTAATCTATGGGGACAGAAGTCAGAGGAACAGGAGAGGGAATTTACTAGAAAGGGACATAACAGGGATTTTCTTGTTTGGGCTGGTGGTTGCATGGGTATAAAAATTGTCAAAATTCATCAAACCAAGCACTTAATATGTGCAAATTTATTGTATGTAAATTATACCACAATTTTTTTTTCAAATGGAGGGGGAGAAATCTATACAGGAAATAACAGACAAATTGGTCTACTGGAGATAGTCATCTCCATTTAGGTAAATTCTCTCTCCACCTTGATGAGCCAGAAGGAGACTTGTTTGGGCTGGAATTAGACACACACAGGTGTTTTCACAACACTTAATACCTCCACATAGAGCAGCTGCTCCAGGTTGGTTTCTGCATCTTGGAAGAGAGCTGTTGATGCATGCTATTTTCTCAGGCAAGGGAGGTAGTGTGTGCTTTTTCTTCATTGCATTACTGTGATTAATTAACCTGCACAGTCCTAGAAGTCATGTTCTATGCTTGACTATCTACCAGGGTCTGCAGGTGTACAGTTTGCTATAGGAGGGCTCTGCTCAGGAGTCTGCTCTCCTTTAGCCAGGCAGGGGGCTGCAGGAGCTCTTGTCAATAAGACTTTTCTACAAGCAGGGTCTCTGTCTAATATATTCATCCTCTTTAAAATACATTTCTTAGAACAGTGCTACTTCCCTGATAAAAAAATAGACAAAAATATTACTTAGAATAGTAGTCAAATGTTAACTAAGGAAATCAAACTGGGAAGCAGTATGCCACAAGTGACTATGAATAAGAATGCAGGTTTCCAAATCAAATTGTCTCTGATCACATCCTGGCTCCCCATCTCCTAATTACATGACTCAAGAAAACAACTTATATTTCTCCCTACCTCAATCCTCTCAGCTGTAAAATGGAATGATAAACATACTGATCTTACAGGAATATTGTGCATATTAAACATAAAGCCCTTAGTGCAGAACCTGGATATAATATACCCTCAACAATTGTTTGGTCATTATTCAGAACTTTTCAATGCCTTTTTAAAGGCAGATACAGCTAATTCTTTTCAAAAAATAATAATTGATTCAGAGTTTTTTATGAGAATCTACTACCTGACTGGCTAGACTGTGTGTGTGTGTGTGTGTGTGTGTGTAAAATACTACCTAATTTAATCTTTAGATTTTTCTTATTTTGTAACCCTCAGATTAGGGTTACAAAAATTACTTACAGGGTGAAAGCACTGAAAATAAATCTGTATACTCATTGTCACTCTGCTATCTGAGATTTCTCTAATGCTGTGAGTTAGACATTATCCCCAATGGGCATATAACAATTCTTTCTTTTTTGTCCTCCTTCACTACACTATAGATTTGGTGAGATCTGCATCCCACCTTAAAGTCCTATTGGGGTTGTATGTAGACACAACCACCTGCATTGCTTCAGTTCTTTTTTCCTGCCCTCAGAAAGCTTCCCTCTTTTCACTGGCTGCGTTACAGTACAATTTAATCTCCTAAAGATCAGCTTTGATGGTGTTATATTCACACTGGGTTCTGCTTCCCCTTGATTTTTACCAAGCACTTATATGGGGCTATCCTGTCCTAAACTCTTAATTTCACTTAAAGCCTTATGTTAGCCCTAAAGGGTAGGCATTATTATGGGGATAACACTGCCGATGTGAGAACTGACACATGGACAGACTAACTTGCCCCAAATCTCACAGCTGATATGCAGAGGAGACTAAACAAAAACTCACCTCTGACTTGCTCCTTATCCCTAACTCATACAGAATGCTCCTGAGCCAGGCATTCAAGGTCTTCCAAAACTATGTATAAGCTTTCCAGAAGTGAATATTGAGGATCAGTACTCAGATCAGTACTCAGTACTCAGAAATTTTATACATTCTTCAAATTCTGCCCTGGGAATAATTCCAATTCTGATCAACCCACCTGAAGCTGAACCATAAATTTTCTTATTTGGTTTATGTATCTTATAAGGAACTTACTTTGTCACAAGGTCCCTTTATGGTTACTTTACAGTTTACCAAGTGCTTTCTAGGACCATAAGTTTATCCCATGCAGATCACAGGGAGTCAACATTCTGCTTGCAAGTAATCTAAAGCTCCAAGAAGAGTAGCTTTATAAGAGTATCAGTGGGTGACAGCCAGATGAGGACTTGAGCTTCATTCTACAAGTTTTGGGCCTGCTAGACCAAGATCCTTTCTTCTCATTTTGCCACTGCTGCCTTCCAGTGTACCTGTGTGCACAGGATGAGACCCTGGAGAGCAGGACCACAACCCATCTACAGTCACACATCAGGCAGGGTCTTAGCATTCAGCATTAAACCAAGGAACAAATGAGACCAATGAGCAAACAGGTGATAAGCCCAAAAGACTGAACAACCAGCTATCCTTGGGACTTCTCGAGAAAAAATAGTCCCCCCACAGAGTGCCATTTCAGACATAAACATTGTTTCCCAAATCATCTTTATTATTTCTGAGGAATTTATCATCTGCAAACATTTAGAAAATGCCTGGTGTTGAAGACTATTACAGATGTAGTTTCAAGGTCTTTGAGTCACAAATTATGGGCCTTTATTTTGGAGTTGAAATTCATACAAATGTTAACATGATTGAATTGAGCACAATATAAATAAAACTGTTTATATCCAGACAAATCTGTTCATTCTAAAACACAGAGTGCCAATCCACTCTTTGTGTAATGTATTCAGACCAAATAACAAAATGCAATTGTAGGTAAATTTCCCATTAGTGACATAAAATTAAGTTGGGAATGGAAGCAATTTTTGTCCAAAATTAAAAAGATACAATAATGGAAACCAGTTTTTTTACCCTCAGTGCAGTATTCTGCCAGAGTCAAGAGTTGACATTTTGCAAAAATAGAAATATCAATAATTGCTTGCATTCATGTGTTTGGATATTTTTTTAATCAGTTTTAATCTTCCTCAAAGAAACCAAAGACACTTCTAAGTAAATGTAGAATTCATATCTTCATTATTATTTTCTTCTTAAATGTAAAAACACAAGGGCTATGATACTACATAGTATAAATGATTGATATTTGATTGAAGGATTTAGAAAGTTAATCACTTGTGAAAATAAAATAAATTGTGATAATACAGTATAATCAATGGAATATGAGAAGGGTTTGTATTAAACAGTAGTTACTGAGTCATTTGAGAAATTTTTTCTGTCTCTAGCATGAATCAGTAATATGCAAAGATAACCCAATGTACACTGTCCCTGCAATTATGGAGGTCACAGTTGAACAGAGAGGTTTACTACTGCTAAACGCATAGCCAGTTGAAACTACTCCTAAAATAAAGCAAGACAATAGCTTTTACCCTGTACAAATATCAGAAATATTGACTACATGAAGGCTTGCAACAGATCACCTGTAAAGTACATGAGAACAATTCTTAGAGTTTTCAGTGGCATGGAGACAGACACTGATAAAACAGACATATAGTGGGAATATTGCAGATTAAAGCCCACAAATCCATCTGTAAGACAGATACATGCAACCACACAAGATATTAGCAGTATCCTTATAATGCAGCTGGCTGGATAATTTTCTTTTATTCCAGGTGCATTTTGACATTAATTTTAAAAGCAAAGTGAAAACCCAGCCTGGGAAAAATGAGACATTAGCTTTAATATCCAAAGGCTGGGGTTTATATATCTCATAACTCCCTGGAAAAGATCTCAGCAAAAGCGTCAATAAAAACCCCAGTCTCAGAATAACTAAGCCTTGGGGCTTCTGGTTCTCTGTATTATTTCCACAATGCTCCAACTGCTGATGAGGGCCCTTGTAAAAACAGGAGAACTCATGACATTGATTGCATCTGTTTATCCTCCTCAGAATGGCTGTGTCCCTATTCTATAGCATATAATTTTCTGTTGTTAGGCCATGCTTTGTTAAAGAAATTAAAAACTGTCTGTCCTATATAATAAGAACATAGAATTATTTATCCATAAATCAGTTCACAGGAAATCACTACCCAGCAGTATATAATAACTCAGCCTATGTTTCTAACCTGTGGCCTGACTGTGGTATATCATCAAACTGTAGCAGCGAAATGGCATAAATTGTAGTTATTATTGCTAAACCTGTGGTGGGAATGATATTTCAATGAGGAGAGAGAAAAAAGGCAAAGTAAAAAATGATTTTTGAAGTACACATATTTTCTTCTATAATGCACAGATTAGCAGTACCCCAATACAACTTATTGGAATAAACCAAACTCCTCACTACCATCCATTTTGATTTTAAAGACTCCCCCCCATATATATATACACTCTCTCTCTCTCTCTCTCTCTCTCTATATATATATATATATATATATATATATATATATATATATATATACATATACATACACACACACACACACACACACACATCAGATGGCTTGCATTGGAGTAAAGTAAATGGAAAATGAAATAGCATTCTTTGGGCATTTTACATTATTCAAGTGCTTTTATAATTTACATAAATTAATGAAACCTCACAAAACACTTGTCTGGGAGCCTACAATGCACTTAATCCTGTATTTACAATAACACAAAAGAAAACACCAGACAAGGAAATATAATTCAACAATTCAGAATAAATGTTGAGGCTATAGTGTTAGATAAATTTATCTAAAAATCAACACATACACATGCACATACACTGAACACAGTATTTCCAACTCTGCAGATAGCTTCTCTACTTCAAAAATTCAGGTATTATTGACAAACACAATAGAATTTTTAACTAAGAACTCTGCCTTTTATTTTTAAATCATATCTGCATTTTTCAGGGGAAATAATCATCAGGATGGATGTTAATATTTAAAAACTAAAATCAACTTTAGAGTCATCTCTGAATAAACTATAATGATATACAGCAATATGCCAACTTTTTTTGAGCTGACCACCCCCTTACACTACAGAAACATTCTACTTAAAAAATATATACAGTACCATTTGGTGCCTTGTAATTGTATACATGGCTTTTACATTTTGCAGCATGAAGATTTTGTCTCGTGTAATAGATGCTGCTTCACATTTGGGAAACGTTATGTTAGAACTCTGACTTTTATTAGATTATTTAATATAAGCACTAAGTAACTAGACTAAATTAATAAAGACCCTATTGCAAAAAAGAGAGAGAGCAAGAGAGAAAAAGAGAGAAAGAGAGAGAGAACAAAATTATTGCACAAATTAAATAAAACTTTCTGAAGTTGGTATTTTAGAAACCTTTATTTAATTTTCAAAATTCCAATTCTTCTGAAAAGCAGCCAAAATATTGGTCAGGATATGAAAAAAATATGGCTGGTATTTAGCTATTTATTTCATAAGAGTGCCATTTAAAACTATTACATGGAGGAATAGGACAAATGAGAAAGAAAAGTGTTGCGAGAAATTAATCTTGAGATCAGTTCTAAAATTCTGCCACTGGTTAAAAACTATTTCATCTGGTATGTATTTTCTTATTATTGCTCCAAGTTTAATCATTATCTAAAGAGGTTCAAATTAAAGGACTAATTGTGGCAGGTAACACAAACAAGCTTCAAGCTTCTCTCTCTTTCTCTCTCCCCCTCCCCCTCCCCCTCCCCCTCTCCCTGCCTCCTTTTTATTCAGAGATATATTTGTATAAAGAGATTTCCCTCCAGCATTGGTACCCCTACAGTATCTTCAATAATCAAAGAAAAAGTACAGGTTCAAACTTTCTTCTCTCTGTTCTAGCAGAAGCTGTTCATGCCCCGTTGCTGTATGCTCTGGAGTAGGAAGTCTCCACCAAAGAACTAAAACACAGTTAACTCACACACTTCACTCCTAATTAATTACATGTATTCTTTTCAATGGGAGCTAAAATGTTGCCACAGATTTTCCTGAGGACCTGGTATTCCAGGTGCTCCATCACTGGGCCTAATACTCGGAAACTCTATCAATTGACTATTCCCAATTATATATTCCAGAATCATCCTTCCGGCATGTTCTGTTTCCTATAATTTAGGGCTATATAATACCTGATCTCAAGGGCAATATCATGATGGCTTGTAGACTATCAAAGAAAATGTTGCCATATAATATGAAGGCAAAGAAGTATACTCATTTATGGTGTACATTTTTACTCATGTACCAACTAACCTGATTTTACAGTAATTTGTTAAGAAACTACAAGGCATAGAAGCAAATATGGATGTAATCTTTACAAGTGGCAACTGCTTTTGATTTAGAGATTTGCTTTTGTTTTTGTTCCTTTAGAATATTTTTTTAAAAATTTTTATTGTCAATGTTCATATACATATAAACCAGGCACATTTTCACATATACTGTACTATTAAACCTAATAATGCACATAATTTGTATATTTTATATATTTTACAGTTCTGACAGTTTTTTGAATTGCATTTCTGGAAATATCATATTTAAAGGTTGCAAACCAAACTCTGAAATATTCCCACTACAATTATAATAGTTATGAAAGAAGCCAAGGGCCCAATACATAAGAGGTGCTCTCTCAGTATAAACCACCAGAAAGCAGGACTCATGTTAATTTAACTCATTTTAACAATCCTACCTATAGATAAGCCCCATAAGCATGAGGATGCCTAAAATTCACTGGGTCACATAACAAGTAAACCATTTTGTTTGACAAAGAGCAGGTGGAAAATCAGAGATCTAGGTTTTGATCTTGTCTACAGCTCTGTTGGGTAGGCAACTCAACCTTTCTGGGATCTGATCTTCTCTTCTATAAAATGAGACTCTGAAAGCAAAAATGAAATAAAACAAACAAATACCTGCCCAACTTAAAAGACAGTACAATAAAATAAAACTAGTTAAAGTGCACTGAAAATAATAAAGTTCTGTATAAATATGTAAATGTTAAATTAACATGAAAATGAGGTAAGCATTGCATTTTTTGAAATGTTTTTAAGGGAAAGTTACCTTTACTTAAGCAAAAACTTGAATCTCCTAAAATGTCACTGACTATCACAACAAGTCATCTGAAAGACCCTGAGCGTGGAAATGTGTCATATCTGAGTAACAATGGCTTTTCATTTATCATCTCTGAGCTTCATTCAGTCATCTTTAGGAGTGGCCACAAGTCTGACAGGAGGCATCAGGAAATGAATTTCATGCCCTGCTCTCTGCTACAATGATCCCAGGGAGCTTCTGCACCCAAAACACTTGGTGTGCATATGACTTAATGGATTCTAGGTTCCACACATAGAACAGTACCTGCAGATAGCAGAGGCTCATAGAGAAGAAAAGGAGGGAAGGAAGGAAGAAAGGAGAAATTCCCTGCCATGCAGGTTTACCTTGAGCTCCCTACCCAGACTCTACCCCAGCCAACCCCAACAAGAAGAAAATTGAGCTCCCACATTTTTAGGTCCCCTGGACATCCAGGAAGTTCAGCACAAGAAATGTTCCACAGGTGAGGAAGGCGTAGGGATAGGCCTTGGAGCGTGAAGCCTTCAAACCAGATCTTCTTATGAAATCTACTCCATTCCCAAAGACTTATCAAGGATCTATCTCCAGGGCCTCTTGCAGCCCTGACATCCTAGATCAAAATGTGGTCCAATAATGGCAACTTCAATCACTGTCATCTAAAACGACATATTAAGCCTTCAAAACTGTTTTAAATGAACTCAACATTAAAGTGGTGGATTGATTTGATTTTTCTTTCATTAAAATTCCACTTTTCTAAAAAAAAAAAACAAAACAAAATGGCAAACACCCAGCTTTTTGTTTCTCAGGGAGGGCTTTTTTTTTTTCTTTTCTTTTTTAACTATGAAAGTATAGTAAACAACTTCTAAATTCAGGATAACTGAAGGTCTGCCAGTTGGTGAGCAAAACAATGGCTTTCATATCAACCAAAAAAGGGAACGTGGCTCAATCAGGGTTTGTTTTTTTTTTTTTTTTAACTGAATATCATTCTACCAACTGTACTTCTTACTAAAATAACAAAAGTTGCTGCCTACAGACTGCTAATGGACTAGTACTTAAATAAATATGATTGTGTGCCCTGGATCTTTAGCTTAAAATTATTAGCCTAGAGTGACTTTCCCAGGGGATCCATTATGCTGTGGCAATAACACAATTGTTAGGACAAGTAAGATATTCTCAGATTATTTTGTATTTGCATAGCACTAAATGGAATAAATTGTGTATAGGCCTCCACACATAAGTAATTTGCTCTCCTTAGAGAAGTTGGTATGTAGACAAAGCCCCCCACATAACCCACATACATAAATAAATCTCATTCATTCTGGGAGCAGTGTAATGCCGAAAATTAGGAACAAGGAACCAAAATCTGAATATTATCTAATTATAAATATTAATAAATTCCCCAGAAACCATTGATACACAAAAGCTCTCAAAACACAGTTAAGCAAGACTTACCTTTTGTTTTATGCGGTTTTTTTCTCAATACTCAGATGCTTGGTACTGCCCTGTACCCAGCATATCCCCAGAGTAGGGCCCACTGTGCCCACCCCAGGGTGGCCAGGAGCTCAACAAGCACTGCTGAAGGTGCTGACCACAGGGATCTCACCCTCTCCACCACTGAGGGAGACATGGCATATTTTCCTCAGTTTCAGGGCCCTCCCCCCAAAAAATTCTCACTTTTATTCAGACTTTGAAAAATAAAAATTGGCAAGGAAAATGAGAATGAATTAGATGAGACCTGATGCTGTGGATTTCTACTCTGTTCTATATGGGAAAAGGTCTGCAAAGAGGACTAAGAACTAATGTGTCACATGGAGTCATATTTTAAAATTCAACCATCCTCAAAATAACTTGCATAGTGTTTCACATTGATTCTAAAGCAGACCACCATTGACATCCTACTGCTAAAAGAAACAAAAGTCACAAATCCCAAAAATGTATTTAGTCACGCAGATCCCTAAGTCCAAAAAGAAAAATAAAAGGATCCATGTAATCTCACTTTGTGCAACTGTTTTATATGTGTTATATATATATATATAAAACACACACATATATATATGTTATATACTATATACATACATTATATATATAAATATATATTATATATATATATATATATATATATATATATATATTTGCTTTTGCTTCTGTTTTAACATATACTTCTCTAATTCATGGAAAGGAAAAAGAATCCTGAATTTTTTTCACATCTAACCTTTTGTATGATGATGATACTTCAGTGGGCCCAAGGCAGCCTCCACTCATTTCTAGTTGTTCAAATGTATTTTATCATAATCACTTCATAATGATACTCCAAGAAATGGGGCATTTATTTTAAGCTCGTCATGGCACTGCTATGTTGCTACACAAGAGGAAAGTAGTTAGCCAAGTTATCCACTATCACAATTTTTAAAATAATTGGCACCAGAAACAAAAAGCCAGGCATTTGTTTTTAAGTTCTGATATAACACTTTTCACCAAGACTCAAAGTAAGCTAAACTTATGTAAGTTAAATTGCCTATGGAAGTTTATCAATTTGTAGTTCTTACACTCTTGGATACATCTCAAAACTGGTCAAAATCAACCAGACTACTTCATTCATCTGAAAGCCCTAGCCTTGTGCCTGTCACACAGTAGAAGCTCAAAAAAAAAAAAAAGCTTGTATAATAATATTGAAACATAAATATGTTTTAGGAAGCATATGAGTTCAAAAATGATTGCAGATTTCCTTCCCAATCTCATCTATGTGACATATAATTTTAGCATTTAATTTGTAGTTTGCCAAATAAAATAAAGAAATAGAAAAAGCTTTGCAATTTTTGCCCCTGCCACCAAATTACTGGATGACACAAAATGTTGGATTGGGACGGATGCGTGATAATGCTTTTAACAAACAGAATGAGGCCCTCAGAAAAACAGAATTTTATGTTATTTATTCATTTATTTTTTGGTAACAGGGATTGAATGCAGGGGCACTTAACCACTGAGTCACATCCTCAGGCCCCTCCCCCCCCCCCCCCCCCCCCCCCGCTTTTTTATATTCAGACACAGGGTCTCACTAGGTTGTTCAGAGCCTTGTTAAGTTGCTGAGGTTGGCCTGGAGCCTGCAAACCTTCTGCCTCAGCCTCCCCCACCCCACCCCCCAAAACAACAGATCTTGTATCTATCCATAAACCATTCCATGTAAAGCAAAACTATGTGAAGGATTTTATACTGGATTTGGGGCACAGCTACTTCTGTCTCTGATCAATCTATGATGATGTAAAATGTCAACTGCATTTAAATGCTTCTTGTTCATCCCTGGACAAAAGTAATCTGGGGCACAACTTCACAGGAGATACAACTCATGTTAAATATCTAACAATTTTCAACATGGGGTGGATTTCAACAACTGACAAAGAACTACTTTATTTAACTCTTTATGCACCCAAACCTAGAGATAGGGCCCTAATTTTATCTGTTTGAATTTCCAATCCAGGCTTCATTCATAAAAGCCTTTCACTCTTTTCCCACAAAGTGCCATCATTAGTATCAAAATATTTCCATAAATCCTGCTCTAATAGAGTCATAAAAAATGCTTGTGATTTCCATATTTGCTGTCTCTATTATCTTTCTGGAAGATAATTAATGTTTCACTCAAGGATATTTAAAATGGCTGCTACAATAATCCAAAAATTCAACTGTTCAGAATGAGTATACTTCTACAAACATTAATTCTGGATTATTTAAGATATTTGCTCTTGCAAACATAAGGCCTACAGATGTGTTTTACAAAATTGACATTTTCATTTGAAATGTACTGCAAATGACTTCTCAAAGTAGCCACATCACAAAGTGGGGGGTCACAGTCCCATTGGTCTCTGGAAACCCCAATGTCCTTGGGAGAAGTCACATAAGACTGGAGGAAATCGTAAGTGCTAAGGCTAATGTGACTGATCCACACACTGAGAGACTGCTTTACAGTGACCTGATCTATAGTCTTCAGTAAAAATATCACCTCTGTTGCTAACTTATCACCAGCAAATACATTTTTGTTTTAAAGAAAAAGATTCGGGTTCCCACTAATCAGGCCCAACCGAAGGCCATATTAGCAATTTGGCAGGTGCCTAAGGGCCATACCTAATCTGCATAAATGGAGCAGATTGCTACCGCCCTCATCTTTTTTATTTTTAAACTGGTTTTTGAAGCAGAGCATACATAAAATCTCAGAGGAAGAGACAGGAGATGGTAGTGCATATATTTTCCTTCATGCCTTTATTTTCAATCTCTTTGCACAAACCATTTCCCTGAATGGCTATTTACCAAAACAAAGATAACAAAATAAAAGGTGCTAGATAAAAGAGTAGGAAGTGATCGCCAATGTTAAAAAAAAAAAAAAAAAAAAAGCCTTGTATCTTGTAACAGATCTTCACAATCCTCTGTCGTATATTTTAATTTTAATTTAGTGTTTTCATATTTTGTGAAGACATGCTAAATGGAAATATACCCTAAATTTGGGAAACAGCTGCATCTAGCAGAGATTCCAAGATTAGTAATTAATTGTAAACCTATGATCTGTCTAACAGAGAAAAACAGTAAGTGTCACTATTATCATCTCAACTCTGGCTTTTGTTGCTCATAGAACAATTTAAAGTGGCAGTTTTCTTTATATCCTAGGAATTTATCATCAAAATCATTCAGTTCAAGCATGGGTGAATCTGGAAAACAGCTCGACAAAAACAAATATGACTACTACAAGCCATGCAAGATCTGGAAAAGAATCAACACATGAAGGTAAGTGTATCAGATAGATTTTTTAAATGGCATTCCCATAGACATGAAGTCCCCAGATAGTACCATCATGGAAGGATTTTGGTTCTGTTGCTTTAGAAAGAGCGTGCACAGCACTGTGCTACAGAGCACAAGGATGTCACAAGTAAAATGGTGAGAAGCTGCACAGTACTTTCCCTACCTGGACAGGATGGTGAAATGAAACAGAATGCCTGGTGGCTTTGAAGAGCACAAAAGGATCTTGATGTGGCTGCAGAGGGCATGAGAATCCAGTACAGAGTACTGAGAAGTGACTGAGAAACACCATTTTAGAGATATCAACAAAAGGATAGGTTTCTAGAGCTTTGGAGCCTGGACCATAGGACACTGCTATACAACCTAAGCCTGGAACAAGCTTGTAGTAGTAGAGATTAAATGGTGAGAGAGAGGCAGAGGGAGGGAGAGAGAAATAATATGAAAACCAGGAACCTTGGTTAGGAACAATGGAATCTGAAGACAGTCAAAACAAAAAAGGCAGAAAAATATGTTAAACCAAAACCTGCCACTTTGCTATTATTTAGGGCTAAAGGCAACAGACAAGAGGCAGATACAGATGCACTGCTTGTTTTTTCCTTCTTAATCCATCTTTTATTAGTCTACCTGGCAAGGGCCCAGCCTGCCTTGGAACATGGGAGCTCAGAGCAATCAGTTAAGTCTCTCCTTCCTACAATATAATGAGAGACTATATTGTGAGAGATCAGAAGACCCACTCACCCAACTCACAGGTGCTCAGTCGACTCATCCATAAGCAAGACCCCATGGGCCCATCCCTAAGGGTTGCTGAAGGCCTTAACTGAGTTCACATGAATTCAGGTTCTTTGTCAATTCTGAGCAGCTAGCCAAACGTGAGCTTCTAGACTGTGGACATTATAATGAGGAAGCACAATAATAAAGAGTTAAAATGATTAAATTCCTGGGGAGAATCCTACAGGAAGGAGCACGTTATTTTATCTGACAGAGAGTAAGAAGAACTCTTAAAGAACCAAGTAAAAGTCCCATTAAACTGAATTGAGGTGGGGATGAATTGCCCATCTCTGAACTTTTAAGAGAGGGGTGTAGGGGTGGGAAGGAAGGTGGAATGAGTCGGACATTATTACCCTGTGTACATGCATGATTACACGACTGGTGTGATTCTGCATCATATATAGCCAAAGGAATGAGAAATTATGTTTCATTTGTGTACAGTATGTCAAAATGCATTCTGCTGGCATGTATAACTAATTAGAACAAATAAAATTTTTTTAATTAAAAAAGATTTAAGAAATTAAAATAATTTTTTTTAAAAAAAATTCATATGTGACCAGGTAAAGACACATACATTTGGATTCTTGGGAGTGGAGCCCATTTTATAATTTCCTGGTATATAGAAAAAAAAAGGAAAAAATTCCAAGTGATTATGAAAGCCCTGCATTCATATGTTCTTGTTATGTGCTACTTTCTCATTGTATTAATGTTCACAAAAATCCTATGACATAGATATGAGTAATAGCATTTTAGGTTAGGATACATATCTTGCCTTAGTTTATGAAGTTATTAAAGAGAAGACCGTGAAACCCAGGTTTGCCTTATCCCAGAGCCCTATGCCTTCCCCAAGAAGGCACCTTACAGGGCATACATACCTGCCCAGATTTTAAGAGACAACTTTCACAATGCCTGCCTAGGGAATAACACTTTTTCTATTGCCCCCCATAGGGTTAATCTCACCACACTTTAGATTTATTCATGAGGCAAATTACTACACAATTCATGTGAAATCTTCTTCTCCCATTAAACTGTCCATCTTATAGTTTCATAGTGAGCTAAATACCTCCGTAAAACAGACATCCAATAAATATCCAGTGAATGAATAAATGTAATTTAAAGACTTGAAACTGCCCCCAAGTAAATGGGTCCCAATTCTCTCATGATTTTTTTAACCACCCTCATTCACTTATTAGGGGTCAACTATGAGGCAGGTACAGTTGCTCTGAGTGCTAGGCATTGATACACTTTCATATTATGCCATTTAATCCTCAAATTATTCCTATAAAGAGCAAGCTACCTCCATTGTACAGAGGAAGAAACAGGAGAAAAAGGTGGAGCAACTTTCTATAGGAATGTAGCTCGTAGTAAGAATAATAATATGAAAGTGATTATTTATGGCAAGTACCCTGCTAGAATTTGGCATATACTTTCTTCCTTAACCTTTACAACAAGTCAATGAGGTAGGTTTTATCATATTTTGCAGATGAGAACTTCAGGGGACAAAAAACATAAAGCAATTTCCCAAGATCACACAGCTAACAAGCACCACAACTACTATTTAAACTCAGGTTTTTATGACTCTAAGTCCACATTCTTTCCACTACATCAAGATCCCTTTCACTATATTATTTTGCCTAATTCTTTCTACCATAAATATCTGAGAAAAGTACCTGAGACGAATATAAGTCTCTAAATGAGTATTTTAACCAAATCAGTTAGATTTAATAAATGGGTCAGTAAGACTTAAAAGCTATATGTAATGGGAGGCAAAAGGAGGTCCAGGGATATGGTCCTGATTCACTGTATGTTATTGGACCAAAATACAAAATATTCTCTTGAATGTAAAAATCTGAGCAATATTAGTAAATATTTTCTTCCAAATGCACCACTAAACTTTCTCATTCAGGTATTTTAACATTTATGGAGTGTTTACTCAGGTACTAGAAGGATAGGATGGTGAACGAGATAGACAAGGTACCTAGACTTGTAAAACTCAGAGTCTACTAGGGCTAACTAACAAGCAAATACATAATTAAAAATTTAGCAAGTGCCAAGAACAAAAATAATAGGATGCTATGAGAAAGAATAATCAGGTAATCAGGGAAAATAGCCCAAGGGATAAAAAAGGAGCCTGCCTTGCAAAGAGTGGTGAAAAGAGGATGCTGGGCAAGGTACAGAAAAGAATCTCTGGTGGGAAGGCTGAGAGACAGGTCAGGCCTGGGAGGAGGGCAGCCAGAGGCTGGGAGCAGGAACAGGGGAGGAAGTGGTGAGACAGAGACCAGAACAGAGCAGAAAGAGCTTTGCAGGTCAGGGCAAGTATGTGGATTTTACTCTGAATTAAACAGAACACCCCAAGAGGGTTTCGGGCGGCTCAAACGGCATTATTCAGACTGTGATCAAGCCATGGCTCTGGCTGCTGGTGGAGTCGGGACTGAAGTGGATGGGGCTGAAGGCGGAGATGCCAGTTAGAAGGCCATTGCAGTAGGGTGAGAAGGGACCGGAGACTGGAACGGGAAGATGCAGTGGAGATAGAAAAAAATCAGACACATCCAAATCTGACCCCTGATCACTGACTCTTTGGCTTAGAAAATCAATTATATTGATAAAAATCAATTGCATCAATTAACATGAAGGAGTTTCAAAAGTACTGGGAATGCCCATTTCCTAAGCAGAACAGTATGTATGAGAATGCTTATTTTATTATCTGTTCTGTAACATTAAACATATGTTTTACTTACATTCTTTTGCAAGCATGACAAACTCTAGAATATTTAAGGACATCAATTAATGGTATGAATTTTAAACGACAATTATATCTCAGATATAACAGTCTTGGGATTTCAAGGATACTTTATAGATTCCTTAGTTTGACCTTTCAAACAGGACAATAAAGGTCTTCGCCAGCTCAAATTCTAATGAAACAGGTATTTTCTAACTCCGGGTTAACTGTAATTACAAGAAAACTATAAATTATACTTAAAATCTGAAACTTGACAATGTGACATCCCTTAAATGTCAATGAAAATCAATCATGAGTGTCAGCTTGGAAAAGAATCCAGACGTTTTAAATTGTTGTCCATTACCTAGTTAATTAATCAAAAACAGAATGGCACCCAAATACAAAAAAAAAAAATGTTTATTAAAGACTTATTAGTAAAAATTTAAAAGTCTAAATAATCTAAATGTCTAAAACAAATGTGATAGTTAAGTCAATCATGGCAGACTCACACCATCAACCATTAAGAAGTTATTAAAAATGTCAGGCACAGTGGCACACACCTGTAACACCAGTGGCTCAGGAGGCTGAGGCAGGAGGAGTTCAAAGCCAGCCTTGGCAAAAGTGAGACGCTAAGGAACTCAGTGAGACCCTGTCTCCAAATAAAGTACAAAATAGGGCTGAGGATATGGCTCAGTGGTCAAATTCCCCTGGGTTCAATTCCCAGTAACCCCTCCAAAAATAAATATATGCTGTGAAAATTGCTTATCATATTAAGTGAAAAAATGATATATACAGATAGTCTATTACCTATGAAGAGGGAAGGAAAAAGAGACTGTGAGCATTACAGAGGAGATTTTAATTTTATCAAAAATTTTAAGATGAAAAATTTCTTGGACCAAGGGGAAACTTTATGCTATCCTTCACACTGTTTAGCAATGTAGAATTTTTTTACAATGGGTGCGTGTGTATTACTGTCAAACTGCTATACTTCCCTTGCAAATAAAGCAAAGCAACCTACACACAAAAAGAAAACTCTTTACATTCAGAAATCTCAGTTCTTTTATAAATTCTCGACTATTTTCAGATGAGAACCCCTCCAATTTAGAAACCTTTAACTAGAAATAGGAATAGTTATAATGCTGCCTAACAGGATAACAAGAAAGACTTGATATTCAAAGTGATTGAATAGGAATACCAACAAATTAAATTTACTGGATCCCACGTTAGCAGAAATTAAGTCTTCTTATTAATCACCATGTATTCAGCAAACATCTATCTACATGGTGGCTCCTGTGCTCAGGGCAGGATCCCAAATGTCAGAGGGACACAGAATCAGAAGACACTCTGTCAACAAGGGGCTTATTACCACATAGCTGGACAAAAAGCAGGAAAGGCAAAGGCAGGAGGAACAAAAGAACAAGTAAAGGTCCAAGGACCCTCCAGGATATGGAGGAAGGTGTGGGAATGAGATGCCTCTGAACACTGCACACTCAAGCTGTGCCAGGGGAGGAAGGCATTGCCGGCCCAAGCACAGGAGATGACTACAAAGGGGAAAGGCAGCCAGGGACCCAGGTGAAGGAACCAGGGCAAAACCAAGGCAAAGGAGGAAACAAGAAAGGACCACCTTGCACGCAGGCTCGTGACACAGACCTGGTAACCTCAGTGTGGCACAATCAGGTTCCCTTGGTAGACTACCTAAGAAACGATTATTATGTTAACAGTGAGAAGACAAAATGTAAGTGGCACCTCGAATTGACAGAACCAATAACTCTCAGTTAATGGTTACTTACCTTAATTAAAATAATATACATTATTTAGAAAAAGTTTTTAAAAATACCACAGGGAAGAGAGCAATACAAGATATAAAACGACACAGTATCATTTGGGGTGCAACCACTAAAGGAAAATATATCATTTAAATCAGAGATTATTCATTTACAATATATACTTAGCATAAAGAAAGTATATTCATTTAAAAAGTATGAGCACTGTGCATATTGCTTTAATGCTGTGTGTCTTTTTAACCACCCAAAATAACATTTATAAAAACATTACTTTAACTGCTGTTTTAAATAAAATCACACAAATCCCAAACAAGTAATAATTTTTTAAAGTAATTTGGCATGCTTTATTTTCCCTTTAAAATATGATATCACATCGATTACATTATTGAACTACCCTTTTTTCCCTCTCTCCTTTCTGGTTATGCCCTTAGAAAAACTGTGATGTTCCCACAGCGAAGAGCTCTAAACTTGTAAATAACCCCTCCCAGAAGCCCAAATCTCCATATCTTAATATCATGAAAGCTGGAACTGTAAAATAAAATCTGTTAGCAGCTGAAATCTTAATGAGGTTCTACAAAGAAGAGGCTTTTCTGCCATGACTCAATGCATGGAAACAGTTGAGTAATTACAAATGCATGGGCTGAATGTGAGTTGGCAAATATAATACCACAGAATGTACCCAGAACTAGGGTTGTCCCAGTTCAAATGAGACTATATTCCTTTACCAATGCAGGCAAACAACTAACCTGAAATGTCTTTGGCTGAGAGATAGGTGTGAGCCAGTAAAATTATGTCCCTTGACTCCGCATTTACATGGTGACAATCTGTTCTGGCCCACCGGCAGGCAGGCAGCCGGTTCTTCAACAACAAAACACTTCAGCAGGAGGACTGCATAATATCAGTTTTATCAGACATAACAGAAGCCAAGGGCAGTGGACTGCAGCAGTGGTTCTCAGCCTTGGGGAGGTGACCTCCTTCCCCTCATACAAGAAACCTGCGAAAGTGGAGACTGTAGGGTCTGCATGTAACACCCAATTCACCAAATCCCTGTGGATCAAGAATAGACTTAAAGAAGCATCCTACAGCCCAGCTGGTGACCTAGGAAAATAGAAGAATAGGGAGTGGCCCCCTGAGGGAAGTGCAGAAAGACCTGAAGGAAAACGCAGATGACTGGTGTGTTAAAGGGAGCCACGTATTGGGGGGATGGAGAAAGTACTCCACACTATTACGTTTTTTTTCGTTTTTCGAGAAAAAGGAAAACAGTTTCCTCAAAAGTGTTCTCTGAACCTTCACACATGTAACTGCAAATTTAGAACATGTCCTAGAAATATTTTAGTACAATTATTCATGGTAAAGAAATCAAACTCCACATGCTTATTTCTGGATATATATTCTTAAAAAGGAAAAAGGAAGAAAAAAAAAAAAAAAGCTCTCAGGGCCAAATTCTCTCACATCTATTCTTATTTAGAAATTCCAAAAATTTAGGAATGCCTAATTTTATGAATATGGTGTGGTCCAAAGTAAGTACTATTATTATTTTCTGCACACTGCAGATTAAAAAAACCACGAGTCTTTACAATTACCACACCTAACAAGGTAGAAAGTTATAATGTAAACACAATGAAATTCTACGGTCTCATGATTATGTTCCCACAATTCTCATTTAATTTTTCCTACATCCATTAAATTCCAAGCCCTATATATAAATAAGAATAATAATAAGAAGCCCTATATGTGGGAAATGTATAGTCCTTCGTGAGAAAACCCAGGGAAACAAGCAAAATCTTCGGCTGAGAATCTACCTCCTGGAAAGAGTGAGAAGAGGTTTCTAGAGCATTCCACCAGTTTAGTACCCCAGGAGCTGAAGCTGCCCCACACTGTTTTCTGGCTTACAGTATCATTGTGGAAGGCATAATGAATACCTTCATTTAGGTGAACTATGTTGGGCTGAAGTCAGAAAAATAGACTTTTGAGAGATATGAAGCCATGGGTCATAGAAGTACAAAAAGCCAACTTTTCCTGGTTATGACAGTGATATTCTTAGAGGAGAGACGTATCCTGTAGTCTAGGAAAACTGACATCAAAAAGCTGAAAGCGGCAAGGTGTGATTCCTCAGATGAACTTCTTTCAGGAAAGATGGTTTTAAAAATTCATGAGGCTGGGAGAATAATTGTAAGATCACAATTATGTGCATGAAGCTGAGTGGACATGGTAGGGTTACACTTACTGAACATAATGTCACTTATTGTCACTAAAACAAAGGTAATCCTTACATAGCCCTAAAACAGGTATGGTTCTCACCCCATTTCACATAAGTACAGAAAAGGAAGGCAACCTCCCTAAGATCAGGTGCCCACCTAGCAGGCAGTGAGGCCAAGATATGAACACTGCACTTAACAGCCTTCTGTGGCTGCTTATGAAGCTTTTCAAGGGCTCACACTGTTCAGACTAAGAAGAACTGGGGGGAAGTAGAGCAGAGGAATACACAGGCATCTCTAAGAATCTTACCAAAGAGCTCATGGGTCAGGAAGGCCTGAGACACATGAAACTAGCTAACAAAGTTCTCAAGTGAAGTCAGGGGTTAATGATGCTCTAGAAAAAGGCAGGACAACTGCTTGTGGGAGATGAGGTCATGATAGAAAAGATGAAGAAACTGGAGGCAAACCCAACTGCCTACCTATTTCCATTTTATCTGCTGGAGGAAAAGGAGGTTCAAATTGGAAATACTAGAACAATGGCTAAGGAAGCCCTGAAAGCTAATTCAAGAAGAAGAAATATATAAGCAAGTATAAGCCTCCCTGCCCACCAATCCACATCCCAGGGTACTGAACAATTTATAGAAGTGATGGCTGATGGAAATTCTTTTAAAAGATAATAATAATAATTAAGAAACAGAAAAATCCCCAAGCAGGTCAAATTTTAAGTTTGTCAGAATTTAAAAAAACAAAAAAAGTTCAGTCTACAAGTCTAAGGCCAAACCACAATCATGTCATATTACGAGGGTTACAGGAAAGACGGAAATATTTGAGAGCGCCTCTCATGAAAACTTAGTGGTCTCAACAGTGTAGTTAGGTCCTTTGTGACTCACTGAAATCCTATCATCAAACTTCACTGTCAGTTTGAAGGGTGGTCATCAGGGTATGACCCAGCATTTTGTCCTCAGGCTTGTCTTCAATGTTTTGCAAACAATTCCAACAAAGATGTTTATAAAATTTGTAGTTTTTCCCAAAGCCAGCATAGTTATAACATAATTTAGATTCAGAATTATCTCAATGGACTAAAACACTTGATGCATGCATACATCTATATGCATATGCAATTTTTTTTTTTTTTTTTTTTTTTTTTTAGGAAATGAAACTGACCAAAATATATCATTGCACTGGGTGAATATACAAGAACATAACATCTCACTATTAGGTATAATTAAAATGCAACAATAAAAAGATATATAACTGTTTTAAAAACCTCTATCATAAACAAAATCAAAAGCTAGAAAAAATAAAGTGCATTGGGATGAAATCTCCAAAACTTCTGTATCTAATAGATTAAATGACAATGACCTAAGTGTCTAGGAAATCATTAAGGTCACAAAAAGCTGTCACATACCTATAACATCCTAGTTAGGGTTGTGGCAGCAAAAGTGGATCTGCTTAGGTCCTGCTCAGGATTAACGTAGACCTAAGGGAATTGATATGCATGGGAAAGAAACAAAGTATTCTGTCTGGGAGCAATATCTACAGTGAGAAAGACTTGAGTTTACATCCCTACTTCACTGCTTACTGCTTGTGTAAACTGGCAACTGTGCTCTCGACCTGTTTCTGTATTGGCAAAATGGGTTTTAAAATACCTGATTTAAAGTTATTTTTTAGTTTTATTTTTTTGTTTGTTTCAGTTACCAATGAAAAGATACTTTAATTATAAAGTACAAGAGAGAGAACTGTCTATATTAAATTCTCAGTAGATATGGCACAATATAACTTTACAATATCCCTAACATCTTTAGTCGATAAGGTAGATGCATAAGCAAATAACTGTGATACTATCATGTAAATGAAATACAAAAGAATGACCAAACACTCAGAGCACTGGACACAGAAAGATAAGCATTGTTTTCTGTTTGTTTGGTTTGTTTTGTTTTTCTGTTAGGGAGATCAAGAAACCCAAAAAGAAAGTGACAATTAAGGTGTCCCTGGAAGAATGAATCTGATTTGTTCAGTGGAGAAAGTAAAAGACCATTCCAGTGAGTACAAGCAAAGTTAAGGAGGTGGAAGAGTTTAAGACGTTTGGAATGTTGTAACATTGCATATGTAATTTTTGACTTTGAATAAATTCATGCAAAAAAAAGCAAATAAACAAAAACAAATGAAAGTTGACTCATTTCAGGTGACTTCATGTGAGCTGCTATTGTGAACATGTGCTAAAAAATGAACCGGTGCATTTTTGGAAGCCCAGATCACACCTAAGGTAATAAAGGGACCAGCCACAGACAACCAGGGAGCAAACAATACAAGGGTGATACAGAGCATGAAAGAGCAGAAACGAGAATACACGTATGTGGAGAACCCTGAAGCTGTTCAGCGTACAGAAGGGAGGATATGATCTGACTTTCCAAATATCTAAGTTGAAGAAAATGAATCAGTAATAATAGACTTCAATGACCATTCCTTTTATCATCCCCGGAAATGGTAAAACTAGAGCAAATGATGACAACTTCAGATTCACAAGGAAGTGAGCCCCTCATCCCTGAATGTAGCCAAATCTAAGGCTGGATTCAGCTCCACCAGGAGAGTTAAGGAGGAGATTCCTGAATGAAGGAGATCCCTGAATATGACAGGGGAAAGAAGATGATCTTTAATTGTGTTTTATGATTCAGCCATAATCCCAATAGCCCATTCCGCTTTTTTCACAGTCTTATATACTCCCAGCTATGTTATTTTAATGGTGAACCATATTTCACTGGAAGGAAGGGCATTTGTAGTCCATTAATTTGTATAAAACAGGAATTTAAAAAAACAATAGTTAGGAAGCTGAATTTAGATCATGTGTAAACTTCCAACATTTTCCAGAGCAATATCTGGCTATAAGACATTGCATAGGGCTGGGGATGTGGCTCAAGCGGTAGCGCGCCCGTCTGGCATGCGTGCGGCCCGGGTTCGATCCTCAGCACCATATACAAACAAAGATGTTGTGTCTGCCGAAAACTAAGAAATAAAATATTAAAATTCTCTCTCTTTCTCTCCTCACTCTCTTTAGGGAAAAAAAAAAAAAAAAAAAAAAAGACATTGCATAGTGAATACCATGTCCCTGAGGAACAGCTTTTTTCCACGGACAAAGTGATGAATTAACACATTTATCATGGCTAAATTAATCTGTGCTCTAAACTTTGCCTGCTTTATATTTTCAATCGAGACAAGATTTTTCTATACCACGGTGTCACAACACCACCTGCAATGAACGTCAAGTTTTTCTGAAGGAGGAATCTTTGCTGGAAATGTGCACAAACTGCTTAGCCTTGTTCTGTTTTTAAAGATTGGTCATGGTGCGAATGTCCTTTCTACGGCAGGGGGTAATGTTAAGAAATGTAGCTTCAAAAGAGTTTCTAGCTCATCTTCACAATGTAATGATACTGCTGCTAAGTCTGGGTTTAATTATAAGTCTGCAGGAATGAGGGAGGGTGGAGGTTTGTCGACATGGGTCCCCTCTCTCTCTACCCTGCCTCCACTTTTACTGGCTGTTTTTTTCCTTTGGGTTTGCACACACTCTATAGGCCAGAGGCATTAATAACTGGTGCAAACAGACTGTTGCATAGATTACAAACCGCCTTTCTCTATGTGTGTTAGCTCAGCAGTTAAGGCTATTTGAAGGATTTAAAAGGCACTATAGAATGAAAGCTTTGTTTAAAAAAGTATCATGATCAGTTGTCCTGCTGGCCCCTGTGCCCAGAAAGTTAACCAAGCCTCCCTGAACTCTGGCCTGAAAAGATATTTGGTCACACAAATCTAATCCCAGGCTCAGAGATTACTTTAATGATACTTCAGGCATCGAGGATCCACTGTGCTGAAATGTGTGACCACATTGTAAAACAAGTCATGGTTCCTGGGGTGGAGTCTTTTTGTGGTCTTTGAGTTCAACGGATAGATATTCTGACTGCCTATCCCTCAGTGCAGGTAACTTCACACAATTAGAACAGGACTGTATTAAAGCCTCGTTTATCAGGACTCGGTATTTTTCAGTATCAGCTGTCAGCTCTGCTTCTTCCCAAAGAACTGGACCAAGAATGCTGGAAATTATCATCTTTACCAATCTCCAATCCCCAGGTGAGATTATAACCCTGAAAAATTGCCTGCCCAGAGCATGTTACTGTAACTTTAACTATGGGATATTTTAGGCTACAGTTCAAGAAGAATGAATGCTCCATTATTTTAACCATCTGCTCAGGGTGGCCACTATTTTTTAGTGCAATGTACTACACAGGAATGACATCATAAGGCCATCATAAAATAAAGTGTTAAAACCTATGATGAATTTTCCTACTATAACTACGCAGTTAATAAGTGCAAAAGCAGATCAAAACATACACTTATGGTCTGGTAAAACATTTACATTCACTTTTGTAAATACAAAAATAAAGAGGTTTTTTTAAAGCCATAAAAGTCCTTTTTGCCTCTTACTTCTAAAGCTCCATTAGTGATCTTAGATGCCTGGAGACTAGTTTTTTTTTTTTTCTTTTTTTTCTAATTAAATCAGCCCAAATAGTAATTGCTAATAAATGACATATATTAATCCTGAGTAGATTCTTTCTTCTTGTGATAAAGATTTCATTTGGGTAATATTACCATGTACTAAATTCAAATCATATTGAATCATCTGCTCTCTGCTGCTACATGCATGGCTTTTGGATTCTCTAAGAAGGTGTCCTTGGCCACCCTAACAAGATTTCTTTCCATGTCATTCTTTATATCTAAAAAAATAATAATTTTTTAAAAAATTTTCACTTGCCTCACTCAAAACTTAACCTTGCTGAGGAAAATGCAGTGTGTCACCCAGAAGCTCATGTGACAATTCCCCTTAAGTTTCCTTGCTTACATTTACATTAAACAAGAGGAAAAAGAGGGAGGTGTATTTCCACAAATGAGTACTGTTGTGCTTATTAATATATTTTTCAACAAATAGTTTTTTAATATGAATACCTGCCAGGTGTATGGCACAATCTAAGAACACTCCTGGGAAGGCATCGTACCCCTACAATGTTATAAAAGTTGATACTATTTTTATTTACAGATAAAATGAAGTTCACAGAGGTTAACCAACTTATCCAATGTCACCTGACAAGCTAGTGGTGGAGTCCGTATAGAAGTCCTGCAGTGTGACCCCAAACCAGAACTGTGCAGTGGTTATAGGGTCATACAGATTGCACAGCAAGCTGTAGGGTGGACAGGACACTGTCTCTAGACTATAGTCTTCACAGTACAGAGATAACTGAACAGTTTCACTATAAGCCACTGTGTGACCTACCAGTACAGAAATGAAGGCTGCAGGAGAAAGCAACCAAAACTATTTGGAGAATGGACAGTGGGACCTCTAAATTGGTAAATAGAAAAGCACTGTTGACCTGGGAGTGAGGAAGTTACTTGAGATGAATGAGACAGATGGACAGAGTGATGAGCACTTTGAAAACATTCAACAAGAAGATAGAAAATGTAGTGGTGACCTGAGTCAGGAAATAAATATTGAGAATTTCTATTCTAGTTTGGAGCAGCCTTGAGTGTGCATTTCTGTCGTGCAAACAAAAAGAGTCAGTGGAGAAAGAGAAATAAAAGACAAGACAACTCTAGCAATGAAGCAAGATCTCTAAGAGTGAGAGAGTCAACCCCTGAGTGAATAAGGGGAGAGGACACCCTGAGCAGGGAAGGAGCCCCTCACATGGCGGTACACCCACGCGGCATACAAAGACTAAAGCAACTGCTTTAACAGGGCACCCTTGAGTCTTCCATGCTGTTCTCTGTTCCTTGTCTCTGTCATTGCTCCTCCAAAGGTGGAGGCCAAATTTTTACATTTCTTTGTGTCTCTCTTCATAGTAACCCAGCATGGACACACGTGAGCTAGTCCTTTACCCCAGTGGATTGAGGAGGAATCAGGGAGAAGGAGAAAGAAACACCTTCCCAGTCCAGTTGGGGGCACGTCACAGATGAGAAACAGAATTCAAGTGTCTTCACCTCTTATGGGAGAAGCTGCCCCCGATGCAACTGAAAAATACATGAAGAATGCATGAAGCCATCTACTGTGAGGTAGACTGCCACATTATAAAGAATCCTATGAAAAGAGGCTCAAGAAGGAATCTGCAGTGCTGGAGTTGTGACTCAGTGGTAAAGCGTTTGCCTAGCACACGTGAGGCCCTGCGTTCGATCCCCAGCACCATGTCATAAATAAAAATAAAGTTATTGTGTCCATCTACAACTAAAATCTTTTTTTAAAAAAAGATTATCTCCTTGTTCTCTCACAGTAAATAAATGCAAGTAAGGTTGATAAAACGCCGGTACCAAGGAATATTAGAGGGTCGTTTAAATAACACATTTTAAATTAATCCATGAAATATTTTTAGAAGTTCTTTGGTTCTTCAAATTAGAAGAAAACATTTTAATAAAAATGAAATATTTTAATAACCTGCATGCTTATTTTTATAATCGACTCAGTATCTAATCTGAAAATAGTATTCAGAAGCACATGTACATTCAGCTTTTTCTAGCATTATGGATTTCGGCTTATAAGCTTTGAAGCGTTCAACTTTACAGATAAGAAAACTGAGGTTTAGAGAAGTGTTTCCCTCAACACATGCATGTTTACTAATGATGGCATGTAAAGCCCAGTTTTCCTACCTCGCTGTCTAATATTCTTTCATGAAACAAACCTAAAATTGAAACTGACCTGTGAGGTTGTTCTGTCTGAATGTAATCAGGACTCTCTGCTGGCACTCTTCAGCTTTCTGCCCCTCTGCTGTCTGCCCTGATTTCCCGATAGATTCACCAAAAAAAAAAAAAAAAAAAAAAAAACCCTGTGGTCAACACTGCTACTTACCAACCAATATCCACTTTCCCTTCCTTTCTACTAGAGAATCTCAGTTTGTTTGTTTGTTTTTATGAGAAGCGTTATGTCAAATGGAAAACTTGATTTCCCAAGGCTCCAGAGGCCTGACAGTAAGATAAATGACAGAGTCCTAGAGAAGGATACCCCCTCCAGAATCATAAAGGCAGAGTCTTCTGAGGAAAAGTGTTTGGCCTTTTGTCCCTCTTTCCCCAGTTTCTTTCTGCCTGGAATCTGAACTGGATGTCTGGAGATACAGCAGCTATTTTGCAACCATAAGAAGAGAAGTGAGGAAGAAAGCAGGGTGGAGGGTGGGGGTGTGGTCTCCAGTGGTACTGTGGAGATACTATTAGTCTGGACTGGACACCTGCCTGAGATAAATAAAATTACTATTTGGTTATGCCATGGTTGTGGTTTCTGCTACTTAAAACCTTAACTAAATGCCTAAGTTAACATCTTAATAAGGACTGACATATTCCTAACATGTCAATTCACTGACTCAAAACTTTTCAGTAGTGGTCTCAAGCAGGAGACCACTAAAAAAAATGAACTCTTCAGCTTGGCATCCAATATTCTTTACAATGGATTCTTGAGTTGCATACCTCCCAAACACCCTGCACAGCAGCAAAACAGAACCTCCTGCCGACTGGCTCACCTCTGCCCATCAAAACCCTGCAGTCTTGTCAAGGCCCACTCACACATCACCTCCCTCCCCGGTGGTCGTAAGGGTTCCCCCCACCACATCTTTCCCTCTCCCCAACTCCCAAAGCACTTCCGCCATCCCTCTCCTGTGCCCCCTTCATGACAGGCACTGTACTTGCTCTCCTGGACCAGAGGCACAGTGAGGTCAGGGACCTTGTCATACTGCATGGGAACACTCCCCCAACTCCAATTAATCACAGATGATTAATAATCACTTCTTAAACTGAATTACTAGACATATCCCCCTCCCAACGCATCTCTGACTGATCCAGAAAGCGTCCACGCCAGCGCTCTAATGACTTAGGAGGAGCATGTGTGGCAGCAGAGCCACTTCAGCCTGCCGTATTGTTTTGACACCAGCACAAGTGATAATGGGCTGTGACTCGGTGTGTCAAAGCGCTCACTCAAGCTCCGCGCCAGCCTCTGCTGCTTGTCACAAGCCCCAGTCTGCGAAATACTTTCCTCTTGAAACACCATGTGTCTTCTGCTTAAGAAAGCCCTGTAGCTGGTCCTTCCTCTCCCCGGATCACAAACAAAGCCACATGGCTGCAGCAGGAGCAGGTCTCACTACAGAGACCCTCGGCATGGGCATGCTCGCTATCCCTGCAGGATCAGCCCTGGCATGTGTAGAGACAGGGGCCTGGAGAAGCAGCACTGCCTTCCGATCAAGTAAAGGCAGGATCACCAGCCATGCTCAGGAAGCCGTGGGTTCAGATCTCTAAAAGTGGGTACGGCAAAAGGGGGACAGATTTACAGAGGAGAGCAACAGTGACGAGGGATTTCAACAACATAGAAAAAAAAATCACTCAGAAAGAAAGCCGGAGACGCACACATATCAAAAAGGAGCTGAAGCAAGAAACACAGGGGACAACGCATGCCTCCTATATATGACTGTAAGCCCCGCAGGAAAGCCTTCTCTTCAGTAAGAGAATGGTTCTGAGTCTGCCATTTGCCCAGCGGCCATGGTCTCAAATAACTGTTTCAAATAACTGAAACATAGGGGCTGGGGTGCAGTTCAGTGGTAGAGCACATGCACGTTAGCATGTACAAGCTCTGGGTTCTACCCATAGGACCAGAGGGGGAAAAAAATGTAAATGAAACAAAGTAAAGATATATACAATCAACTAAAATACTAAGTCATATATATTACTATAAATCTCTCAGAAAAGTTGCCAGTCATTAGCCACAGAAATAATTTAAAGTACTATATGGTATTGTTTTAATTCACTAGCCACCAGGTATGATATAATCTAAAACAGTATGGCTGCAACAGGCATCTAATATCAATACTTTATGCTGGTTAAAAATAACTGAGAACACATGAAAATAACATGTATGGACATCTAAACTGCGATGGAATGCTGTAGGTAAATGATTTAATTTGATGGGAAGGTAAACGCCGCACTCATCAGAAGTTTGATCACTCTCCCAGGTGCTTGCTGGGTGATCCACAGCCCATCACCTCTCTAGCATCTCCCACGCAGGTCCTCTGTGGTCAGCCAACCTTCAGGATTAGAAGCTGGACCTGGGGCACCTGCACTGTGTCCTTCCCCCTCCTGGCCTGAAGCTCGTTCTGCTTCCCAAGCCCTCTGAGGGCAGCCTCCAGGCCCAGCAAGCTGTCCTCCTCTGCAGGTCTGCCCCTGCCCCACACCCCCTACCGACCTGCAGCATCAACAGCCCTCACTGCAAAAGGCCCCAGGGCAGAGAGGAGGCTGTCGAATGCACAGGCCTGGGCAGGAGCAAGCACTCAGGAGAGTAAAAATAGACCCACCGGACCCAGGAGGGGGTGTGTACCACAACTTGGCAGAAGTCACATTATAATACTTGGCAGAAGGAACATTATATTCTATTTTAGTGTGTTTTAGTTATTTCTATATAGGTGTGCCTCTATTATACCAAAGTGGGTTATTTTGTCTAAGATCTAGTGGATTAAACTTTATGGGAAACTGAATGCATTTTAAAAATACACAATTCTAAAAACACTGCTTTATGTACAAATCTATGAATGGATAAATATCAAATAGAAGACTATCCACTAATAATTATATTTGACTTTGAGGTACACCATGCAATTTTTGATACAGATTTACCTTCATAATTATACTTTTTCTTAGAGTATTATTAGCTTTCAGTTGGTAATTCTAATATTAAAATAAACACACAGCAAAACACAGTGGGACCACACATCTACTAGTTGGCAGGAGAGAGTTCTTCAAATGCTGTTTTCCCCCAAAGGTAAATTATTTTTTTTTTTAGAATAGAATATTGCTCAAAAATGGAAGGAGACAGAGTTTAAATACTAAGGGGGGAAATAATGATAATAGAAGACTGGAGAGAAGAGGGAAGTTAGTTAATAAATCATAATTAAATTAAAACTATTACTATGGAGTTCATTGTCACTTAATTTCTTACAGTTCTGCTTACAAGCTAATTGCTTATGTAATAATGTTACTGAATATAGCCTAACATGGCCTACAGTCATCTTTAT
The DNA here is from genome assembly GCF_047511675.1 of Marmota flaviventris. Taxonomy (NCBI): domain Eukaryota; kingdom Metazoa; phylum Chordata; class Mammalia; order Rodentia; family Sciuridae; genus Marmota; species Marmota flaviventris. The sequence goes on along the minus strand of NC_092508.1, from coordinate 35,971,592 downwards.
TTAGTTGGGTTCTTTAGTCCAAAAATATCAACTTTTAAAAAATTTAAGCCATGATCATTTAATTCTGGAAAAAGTGCCCCCCAACAACAAGATTTACCATGAGACTAGCGCTATAAAATCCTCCAGGAGAGAGAATGAAAAGGAGGAGCCAGGACTCAAAGGTGACAAGTTCAGTTCTCATTACATTCAAATTTTCCAGGATGCAAATACCTACTGACACCAAGCCCCCAGAGGAACTCATTTACATCACTTTTTTTCATGGCATGCCTTCTGCTCCACACAGCCCCGGATTTGTTTGAGGCGGTCCCACCAGTGGAACTGCTTGAGAAGAAGCAATACGAGCAAGCATTGCAGGCGGCTCTGCTCTGGTCAGCTTCCAGATGATTTGGGGAGGAAGCTTCATTGCACTGTCATCCCATATAAAATACATCAAGCAGAGAGAAGAGAAAATGTAGTATATAGAATACTCGGTCCACAAAAAGTAAACATATCTCTCCGAAGTTGATACAGAGCCACGGAATAGGATACTGTCAAACTGAAAGACATAAGAGGGTCTATGCTTCCTATCCCTTCAGGAAACCAAAAAGATGAAGAAAATAATACTGAAAGTTCATGCTCCATATCTCAGAATGAGGAGCTACATGAATGGAAGCTACTGAAAACAAATTAGCAGATGACATCTGCCCTCTGCACTGTAAAGTAGTAATGATAATAGTAACCCACAGCGGCTGACATCATCCAGTCCTTCCCTGAGTCCAGGGTGATGTACAGTACTTCACATGGACTGCTGCATTTACCCTCTTTGACCACTCTATGAGGAGGGAATTACCATCCTTACCCCTGTTTTCTAGAGATGGAAACCAGAGAAGAGAGTCACAGAACCCAGAAAAGATGGCACCAAGATTTAAAGCCTACCAATCAGTCTCCAGGATCCACACACCTAACCACCTCACGATGTCCACTGTCCTCAATTGGAGCACCAGGGTAGGATACACAGAACTGGAGCCCTGAGCCCTGTCATGCTGCATTCGCTTTCAGACAATCTTACTATTGAACAGTCTAAGCTACCATGATCATTGTTCATCAGGAACAGCGCTTAGCTATTCTTTAGGGGAAAGCAACTAGCAAACCAGTTTGCTTTTTTTTTTAAACACTTATATTCACTGTATTAGAAATTTAGTTGTTGAAAAAAAATAAATTTAGTTGTTGGTGGTTTTTTTTTCTTTTTAAACCAACACACAATAGTGAAATGTCATCAGCAACCTTTACTTTCAAATCTTAACCTGGTTTACTTCTACAGTTTTCTACAACACTACTTGGTTGTCTGAGTTGTTTAATAAATGTTAACATTTAAATTGGACAGCCACTTTCAGCCAACTTTTTGTAACACATAATAGAAAAAATGTATCTAAAAAGAAGACACGACATGAAGCACCTAATCCAAGTCCCGGTCATGCTGAATGATGACCTCTGTCTCTGAATTCATTTCGCTGGAAATTGGTGCAAAATAGACCAAGATCTGCCGTGGGGAGTTCCTTTTTTAACTCTTTGACCCAAAGATCTGGTCTCCGCTCCTACTCCCACCCACTCATCACAAATCAAATGTCATGGATCATCTAGGGGACCAGATGAACAAGTTGGGGGTTCAGAGAACATGCCGTTGCTGCACAGCAAAACCAATGCCTGATCAAGCACCACAGACAGAAACCCGTGCATCAATCCTCTCCCGCAGGAGACGGGCTCCCGTTTCCCCGGAATCATTAGTAGTACACACAGAACTATTTTGGTTCCACACATCTCAAAGCCCTTTTAAAATTCAGGATAAACAAATGACTGTGGCAGCTTGGGGACACAAGTCCTTTGAGAAGTGCTTCAACTTGCAAGATGTAAAATTTGAGTTTTCACCTTCTACCACCACAGAGACCTGGAACACATGCTGTTTTCAGTCCAGCAGAAAGAAAAAGGTCTTACTAGGAAGATATGACCCTCCAGAGAAAACTAACACATACGTTCCAGAAATTGATCAAAATCACTAAGAGATGCTTTTCCAAACAACACCCTCAAAGCCCTAAAAATGGCCCATTCACCCCATAGAATAAAACAACTAATGTCTGAGAAGTAGGTTGATGCTAACGAAGGTCAATTAGAAAGATGTATCTGCATGCCTGGACTCTAGAAGTTCAACCTGGTTTTGCTTGACAGTGTGTTTTTTAAAAAAATTTTAGCCTGGGTTATAAATCACCCCAGGATGTCCATGCAAAAGCAGCGCCGCCTGGAAACGGTTTGTGTCATATTGTAACAGACTCAGCTGCTTCATCCCCACAAACGGCACTTGTAATGAAAACACGGCCATATATCTTGATTTGTCAGAGAACAAATCAGTTTTATCTGTTCATTTTGTGGTTTAGTGTCATAGGTATTTTAGAAAACATAATTTATAATTCCTCATGCAATTATATATGAAATTAAATCATCTCACTTTTCCAGAAGCATCGAAATATTTCAGATTAAGTAGAATGCATTTGTAATGTCTTTGAATTTCTCTTCCTCTCTTCCTTCCTCCCAATCTACCCACTTGAGAAAATAAATAAATAAATGAAGGGATAAGAGGAAGAAATATTTAACATCTTAATGAATGACAGCTCAAGCCATAGTGGGGTTTTTGTTTTATATTCTTCATGGAAACCCACTATCACAGCAGTGGTCGATCATGCCATAGAAAGGCAGGAGTGTGGATAGCAAATCCTATCCAGCAAAGAATACCTGGGTTTGAAAATTTGGATACCATCCCCCTCATTTATTTGCTGTGTGCTCAAGGGTAAGTTATTTAACCTTTCTGTCTCAGTTTACTCAGCTATAAGATGGAGATAATTATACTCACGCCACCACAAGATTTATGATCATTTAATAAATTAACATATGTGACACACTTAGAACAGTGCTTACACAGTAAGCTCTGTATCTGCTAGCATTATAATTAGCAAAAATACCCACATCATTATTTTTCTTTTTTTAAGGACTAAACAGTCATGAAAACCTAGTGAGCCCATGTCTTACTGGCTACTTCTGAGGCTTTCCAATGGGAGAGAAGAGAAAAATACCCTCTAGGTGGGTACTTGTTTGTATGATAAATTGGTTATTTTAGTGAACCTCAAGACAATGCAGCCAGGACTCATTATTTAGAATTAAAGGGCCCCTCAGTGCCCTGGAAAAATATGCCACCCCCACCAACTGTTTTAATCCTCCTGGTTACAACACAGTTCCATTATTTTAAATTTACCTGGTTAAATTGTATCTGCCAAGAAATTCAAACAACTTCGTGATCATATCATTAGTCATAATAGGAAATTCTCCCTTCATCAGTTAGCTAGAAAAGTGAGTACTGATCTTAACTTCATTAGTATATTAGTATCTAAATAGGTGCATTTAAAGATGTGTAGGGGTTACATTTTTTGAAAAGGGACACAGTAGCAAATTATAACAGTAAGTTACATGAATATCTCTGGTAGCATACATATGATAAAATGCTGGTTTCATAATTAAAAGTCTTCTTTCCCATGAATCGGTATCTTTGGTTATATGAAAACATTTAAATAGATAATTTGAGTCATAAGTGCTGTTCAATTCTTGCTACATCTATTAAGAAACTCTACCTTGAAAACAAACACTTCTCTCCATCGGGGATCAGCAGCGTACTCACATTCAGGAAGAGAATGTTCCCTAGCTCCAAGAACAGGCCTCAGTGTAGGTTTAATGAGTCCAGAAAAATATACAGAAGGGAGACAATGTGATCAGAGCCAATGATGCTGCTGGGAAAAGGTCTGGGTAGCTGGCCAAGTACCCTGGAATTCTAACTAGGCCCATCTCACACCTGCTAACACACAAGGAGAACAGTGGGAAGAAACTGGGTCAGTCTTAGAAATACACACAAGATAGATATCCATCTCTTCTCCATGCCCAGTAGGGCCTGAGGTCTGGAAGAAACAAACCACAAAAATGGATTACAACCCATTGCCCCAGCAACCATGGGGGCATTCATGATTTGTTTGACAAATTCCCTACCTTCAATAGTGGGCTGTCCTCAATCAACTCAAACACAAGGAAAACCCCATCCAGAGTTTCCCCCAATGACTCTTTTCTAAAATCTCCATCCTACTACATACAGCAAAAACCAGAGGCTAACAAATAGACAAATTGTCATCAGTTATTAATTCCTGGGCCAAGGGACATCTTAACACAGGACTGTCATTGTGAAACTAGTAAGCACTCAGTAACTAACCCACACAATGCTGTGTATGTGCTTTTTAAAGAGGAAAAAGACCAAAATGTGGGTAAGAACAAGGCTATTACAAAAACAAAATATGAAATCAATTAAATAAAGTTTCCTGAATGACACAATGTCTTTTTACCCTTCTTTCACATTTGAAAAAAAAAAAAAATACAGAAAAATTTAACTCTTTACCAGCGCTAAGAAAGAAAACAGGTCAATGGGGGATGGGGGAATTAATAATTGACCTTTTAACATATATATTTTTATATTGAGGTTTCCCCCTCAATATAAAAATATATATGCTCATTCACTTATCAATGAACCAAAGGAAAATAAATTTATTTTCAAAAGATAGCCATATGTGCACATACATGTTGGAATGAGTCACTGATCTTCCAGCACATGCTGGGAACAGTCTCCATACTTATCACTTCCTAATGACCACTCCTAAATCCTTCTAGATAAAAACAATGAAAATTACTAATGTTTCACATTTGTTTGAAAACCAAAAGCTTCATTGTTACACAATATTAGAAATAATGATAAAGAGCATGAAATTATACAATACAATGTTAATTGAAAATCACAGCTAAACATATTACATATATATGATCCTGACTATGTAAAAGTAGTACAAAACTATAGCCACAGGAAATAACCTATCAGGTACTTAGTTGTTTCATTCATGGGGGATGTTTATCTTCTTTCTACTTTTTTTAATTTTTATTTTTCTATAAAAAACAAGCATTACTTTACTACCAGAAAAAAAAAAAAGACTTTTAAAATGTACTATATTTTTAAGGAGCTTAGATATATAAAAAAAAAATGGGATCTAATAAAATAGGTTCTTATAAAATGCTATCCCAAGGTAGCAAGTTCAGTTCAAAACAGGTTTCTCCCTCAATATAAAAATATATATGTTCATTCAGTTATCAATCCCAAAATGCCAGTCTTTGGTTTATGCCTATAAAGTATAGTTACTGCTAGTTTGGATTCTAAAATCAATTGACAGATTAGGAATGTAATACCATAGCATGGGACATAGGTTGAGTATACATTCTCCGGAGGCAGAGTTTTGGGTCAGTCAAGTTATTAACAACTCTAAGCCTGTTTCCTCACTGGTAAAATTTGTGGATGATATAATGCACTATGTGAGGACATTTTAAAGAAAAAATGAGTTAAGCATGTTAAACACACATAAGAGCATATATGTTAAGCACACATACCATTTTTGTATATATAAGCTCTTTAAAAATATAGAAAATTTTAAAAATCTTTTTTCTTGTAATAAAATAATGCTTGTTTATTATAGAAAAATAAAAAAGTAGAAGGAAGACAAACATCTCTCATGATTGAAGAGAAACAAACCTACATAATTGACTTGAATGTAGTTTATTACTACCTAGTATATAGAAAGTACTCAATAAGTACTAAATAACAAAATACATTCAAGTTAATTATATAGGTCTGTTTTCCTCTATCCTCCCCACCCCCCAGAAAAAACTAGGCTCTGGTTTAATATAAACTAATTCTAACAAAGTTACATTTACCTTATTCTGAACATGAGTTAGTCCACATAGGTAAATTTTTCAGAAAACTGAAACTTAACCTTTTAAGCACTGATATTGCCTTGATTTTAACTGTCAAAATCCATTCAAAACTTTTGATTTCTTTTCTGGTTAAGCAACTACTCTCTTGAACCCTAAATCTCCAGAAGCCCTAGTTCTAGACAAGATGGAACGAACAGGGTCTCTTACCTAACATGTTATCTCCTATCCAACATACATTGAGTTATTCTCTATTCTCTATCTTTCTAACATACAAGAATATATACCTTGAGGGCAGGGACATTTTGTATCTGGTTCATTCCTGGGTCCCCAACACATAGAATGATACCTGGTACAAAAGAATAATTTAATAAATATTTATTAAATGAATGAGCTGAAATGACAGTATATTAGAAAACCAGAGAACCAAGATGTGATCTCTAAGTTTCTTTGTAGTTTTCCTCTTAACTATCTTCCAATAGTGTTCAAAAGATTAAAGACCTTAATAAAGTGCTTTCTTTCCAAATAATTCTGATATATCCTCCATTGCACATGATCTAAAACAGGCCTTCTTTAATTGAAGTCTCCATACTCCCTTAAGGATCCCTGTATCCATAATAATAAAATAAGACATCTTGAATTTTATTTATTACTGTGGCTGTGAAGCATATATTCTCAAGAACCACAGAAGTTGACAAAACTGGTCGGAGTGTTGAATCAGGAACAGATTGCTCTTTTAACAGGGCTCCCATGATGGCAGGCTTTTATCTGGGGGGTTGTCTGGCTGTGGGGCCAAATCATTGAGGGCAGAGGTTGGAAATGTGCTATGAGCGTTCCAGCATCCCTTTCTTCCATTTATAAAATTGACAGAAGGAATATGTCCGCAGCATTTCTCCACCTAGTGTGAGCTGAGGCTGAGGGGACCCTGGTGCTGGCTGATTTGCATACAGCCTGCAGGGATCTTTTCTAACCTGAGTAATGAGCTTGTAAAATAGCAGCAGAGATTTGCTCTTCTGTCCTGAGTGATATTTCCTCAAACCAAAGAGAGGCAGAGGAAAACCTTTGTGTTTTCTCACTTAACACAAAATAATTTTGCCAGTTACTGCTTTTGAGCAAGCAAATGGCACATGCTCTAGAGTCTTGAGTGAAGACCCTCCTCAGCTGCTGTCAAAAAACCATCGCATTTCAAGCACTGGATTTTAAACACTCACCACAGGCATGTGCAATCTTACTGGCATCTAGGAAACCAAACATGGTGTCCACGCGTGACCAGTCAGCTGAGCTTACTCTCCACCTCCCACAATCACCACCAGGCTTTCCCTCTATCACATTGCAGACAGAAAATCCAATGCATAGATTTTAAATGCAAGGTGGAGTCATTTGCTGAAGACTTTGCCCTTTGGATTTTTTGTGCTTTAAGAAGATGCCATACATGGGCTGGAAATGTGGCTCAAGCAGTAACACGCTCTCCTAGCATGCGCGGGGCACTGGGTTTGATCCTCAGAATCACATAAAAATAAAATAAAGATGTGTCCACCGAAAACTGAAAAATAAATATTAAAAAATTCTCTCTCTCTCTCTCTCTCTCTCCTCTCTCTTTAAAAAAAAAAAAAATTTTGATTAAAAAAAAAAGAAGAAGATGCCATACAGATTCCATCAAGAAACTCATTTGGTTAAAAAAAAAAAAAAAAAAAGCACATTTACTGAAACACTTATAAATGCTTCAATAGTCCTATTGCCTTTTGGGGAGAGCCTTTATACTTAAAGCTGTCCATTGATACAACTCTCAATCTTGGTATTATACCATCATATTCTAACTCTAAGTCTGTTTTGTCATTCGTGTTAGACTGTAAAATGTCTTGGCCATAGAGAGCATTTTGTAATATTAAATTAAAAAAAAAAAAAACACTCCCTCCTTCCTAAATTTTTTTCTTTCTAATTTGGAAAAGAAATTTTGTCATCAAAATCTTATAATGTCACATGATTCTTTATGGAATTTTGAAATTTCTCTCATAGATTTTTCACTTTATATTTTAGTGTACATTTTACAGGCAGACTTTGTCCAATTTTTCTTAGATCAAATGTTATTGTATTTTTATGTTCTTATAGGATCCCAATTTCATATCAATTCATTAATCTGTATAGTAGCAGTAAGTGGGCAAATTACGTATTACCTACTTTTGATAGTTTGGCAACAAGTGGGACCCTGTGCTGTTTGGGATCTCCTTTTCTGTCTGCAGTGTGACAGAGGTAAAGGTCAGTGGTGATTGTGGGAGGTGAATAGTGCTTTAGAAAAGAATAAAATAAAAAATTAAACAAGTCACATCAGAGGATCACTAATATTAGGTTATAGGTTTCATACTTGTAACTCCTCAAAGCCATATATATTAGTGAGTCACAGCTTAGGTATTAAATAAAGGCTATATATCTCTGTAGGTCAGTCTGTTTAACCTGGATCATTTTACATACATGCCAAAACACAAAGCTCAGATGATCAGCCCTCTCCAGGTCATGGACATTAATGTCTCTACCTCCAAGAAGAACTTTAAGCAGTTTAAAAAGTATAGCAAAGCTAATTGCAACTATAGCTAATTGCCTCCCAAATAAAACAGATAACTGAAAACATTGCTAAACACACTTCTTTCACCATGTAAGAAATCATAAACTCTTAATGCATTATTTTTACTGATGGAATATTTTTAAAATAGACATTCAGATAGAAATTTCGGGGTCAGTGGTTGAGTGAGATTACCCCTAATTCACAACCCTCAATGACTTTTATCAAGTTCCACCTACTCATGGCTAGACACCCCCAAAATGAAGTTGGACAGCCTTCACCTTCTACAAATTTACCTATAGACAATATTCTCTCAGCTGACTTTCATATGACCCATAATTACATATATACATATTTTAAATAACACATATTTATGACAAAATAAACAGATACAAGGAATACAGAACTACAAACATTTATGTTAGATTCTCAATCTTAACTATATATCAGGCAGGGAAATAAGATGAGCATGATTTTTCCCTTGGCACTTAGTTACAAAGCAGTGTTTTGGGTTTGCTGTGTGCACATGGACACACACATATGCAAACACGGATGCATGGAAATTTAATTTATGTAGCACGGGAGAGGAAAACACAAGGGTCTGTTAAGGAATTGTGACGTGCATGCCACCAGTGTTTTTACATTTTGGACCATCCAGCTTTAATGAGGGCTGAGACGTGGTTAACAGCAATTTTGGGTAGCTTTTTCAGCTCTTTTTTTGGGAGCCACAGAATTTTTTAAAAAGCAGCTTGTTTGTTAAAAGTTTGCTCCAAGGCCTAAAATTTCTAAATATGCACCTTTCTTCAACATTGCCTTATAAAGAAGAAGGAAAAAAAAAACTGCTGAAAGTCTCCCAAACATGAGAGTTTAATTAAAAAAGGAAAAGTGGGAAAAAAAAAAAAAAAGAGTGAGCCAAAGAAAGAAGCAGAGAAAGCAAGATAAGGCGAGAGATCATTTTAAACATTTTCAATAAGGAAAATGTCAAATGTTCAGAGCATAAAAACCTTTTGGCTTCTAAACCACATATGTCTTTTAACCATCCTCCCTTTAAAAAAAAAAAGTGTAAATTTCTGAATTCCTTTCCAAGGTTATGATTGAGCTTACTAAGTGTTCCTTTGAAGTCATAGTATTTGAAGGAATTTATAGGGTTAGGATTTTCATTAAGTTTAGCAAACAAAAATAATTCTGAATTAAAGCAGCAAATAAGTTCGACGAATTTTTTTAAAATTTAAAAGGATGGAAAAAACTCAGCGATTCAGAAAACTTAATGGATACATAAACCAAGTATAAATTATAGACATGTACAACTACAGATTTGAATAAACCAACACTTTAAAAAAAGCATAAAATAATAGGAAAATTTGAACCATAATATTTCTTATTAAAATTTTATCTTTTCTTTAGTATTCATGATGGTATTGAGGTTGTTTTTTAAAAGTCTTGATCATTTTGTGATATTTAATAAAATATCTGCATACAATATGAGGTTTAGAATGCACTTTAAAATAACTCAGTAGGGAAGGGATGAAAAGTGGCTAGAGACAAAGAAGAGACAGACTGGCCATGAGTTATTAAATGTTGATCCTAGATGAGGAGATCATAAGTATTTAATACATGGCTTCACAAATATTGATATGTTGCATGTTTCCATAAAAAATTAGAAATTCATTTAAGAATAGAGCATTTCACAAAAATGAACCAATTAAAGTGAAAGATTATTCAGTTATATTGATGAATTTACCTTAAATGTTGTTTCCATTTCTTCCTGATATATATCATTAAAAAAAACTAGTCCATTAGAAAGTACACAACAATAAATAAATGAATATTATGTAAAATGATAATAAAGAATAAATGAAGCCATTCCTCTTTTATAAAACTATCTTTACTATCTTGGCTTTAAATCTTACCACCATTTATAGTTTATAGACCAAAGTTATTCTGCCTATAAATAATGCCTTTTAAATCTGGAGGTCCAGATCAATTCAGACAAAATATCTCTAATTTTTATCTGAACAATTTACATCCCAGCAATCCTGTAAGTGCCTTTTGAATAACAACCTTTATCATTCTAAAAGTTAATATTGAAGTATTTTGCCACTATAAATATAGCCAAAACATCAACTATAGAATAATGACCTGGAATAATCTGAAAATGATAGTAGCTGATCAATAAAAAGACAAATTACATTTCACTCTTCATTTTTTTTTTAAAGACAGCTAATTCATGAATAGAAACCAACTTCACAGTAACACACAAGGGAAAATTTATGGATAAATTTTGGTAAAAATGAAACTTAACTGTCTTCATTCATTTGACAAATATTTAATTCTTATGTACCTTACATTATGCTACATATTACTCTTTTATAAGGGAACAAAAGAGTCTCCAGTGAACTCAAATCTAATTATTGAAGGAAGTAAACTAACACTTTTTAGGAATATGTATATTTTCCCCAGGGTGATAAGTAATAGCATTAGGGTTCATTTGTCCATTCTTCCAATGTTGCTTAAATATCAAGCACAAGTAACAGGCCTGTGTCCTGAAGAAAAGGCTGAGATAAGAAGAGCTTCACGAACCAAAACCAAAGCCAAAGTCAGGCTGTTCTGAACCCAGGGAGAACAATGTCCTGAACTGGTAAATAGTTTTATTTAATAAAGCAAAAGGAGGATTTCCTAGAAAACTCAACCCATGCTTCTTGCCTTATCTGTTTCCAAAAGCTGACAAGAGGAGGGAGAATTCTTAGGCATTTTAAGGAATCAAGTGACTATTACAAATTTGTGCCAAATCTATACAGAAATTTTATATGTATTTATATTCTCTGAACCTCAGCATAGGACATTTCTAAACTCAGAGGATCAAAAATCAACTTAAAATTTCACATACTAAGTCTTTCATGACTAATTACACTATAAAATGTAAACTCTATAAAAACAGATTTTTTTCCAGTTTTTTATCTCTAAAGGCTAGACTAGTGACTAATACAAGATAGGCATTTAAGCCTGCTGAATTAATTAATTTGAAGGTCAGAACTGCTAAGGAATATGTTTGATTTTCATATCTGGACTAAGTTTGGCCTCATGAGCAAGAATTGCATATTTGAAATCCTCAACCTATTAAGTTTTAGAAGTTGGTCTCAATAGATAATAATTCAGTGGGGGTGGGGGTTTTGTTTGTTTTTAATTAAGTCTGTCTTAGTTACCTTAAAAAAAGTATCATCATGGAAAGGAAACATATGTAATATCATTACCAAATGTATATAATCATTATGTATTAAATAAACACCCTACCCAAAAGGTCCTGCCATTTAGGGTTTATGTCAAAAAGTAAAGAGAAAAAATATTAAATAGAAGCAGCTCATAGCTGGGTGCAATGGCACACACCTGTAATCCTAGCAGTTTGGGAGGCTAAGGCAGGAGGATCTCAAGTTCAAAGCCAGCCTCAGCAATTTAGTGAGTTCCTAAGCAACTTAGCAAGACTCTGTCTCAAAATTAAAAAGAAAAAAAAAATTTAATTAAAAGGGCTAAGGATGTGGCTCAGTGGCTAAATGCCCCTGGGTTCAATCCCTGGTACCAAAAAAAAAAAGGTGGAGAGGGGACTCCTATTCCAAATCTAAACTGCTGAGAATCATAAAAATCATAAGGCTTCTCTGTGATTCAGGACCCTGCTCTGCAGGTGGATCAAAGGCTTCAGATATGGACTCTTCTACAAACCAGGATGCATTCCTGAGAAAGGTACTCCCCTTCCCCTCCTTTGCTTCAGTGTCCTCTCTATAAAATTGAAAATATATTATAACTTACTTCAAGAAGCTATTTTGAGAATTTAATGACTTAGTACATGTAAATTTCTGAGAATAGTACCTGACATATAGTAACTACTCAGTTGTCACCTGGCACTATTTATTAAAACTAAGAAACCCCTTGACTTATCTATTATAGGGGTTCATTAGTGATTTATTCATTCATTTTTAATCTTGCACTGAATAAACAACATAAATACATCTGTACCACGTGTAAGTTTTCATATTTATGAATAAATTAAGAACAAGGTGAATTGCTTATATTTGGGACTATCATTATGTATTAAATAAAAAGTATAACTTCCCACTTCTTCAGAGAATAATTATAACTTCCCACTTCTTCAGAGAATAATTCACAGAGGAAGAAGAATTTCATACTGTACCTACATATTTGTTTTTCTGATTAGAATAAAATCTCATATAACACTACCACCCATCCTGCTGACATTTTGATATGTTTTTTCCTTTGTCTTTCTTCTATGTATGTATGTGGGATTTTTATACAACAGAGACTATTTGGCACCCTGCTTAATTTACTTAAAATTTACTACATTTTCCTGTGCCACTTTTTAAAAATATTATTTAAAATGACTATATAAAGGTAATTGTTCCAACATAAATAAGAAATGATTAATATACCTCTTCTTAAGCCTACAGTTTTGACGCCAGAAATATTCAGGCAGAAAAGATTTTTGCTTATTTATTGCTTTGCATGTTCTTTTTTTTTTTTTTTTTTTTTTTGCATGCTGATTTTTAAATAAAATTCTCTGGCCAAAAATAAGTTTTAGCAATGGCGAGATGCTAAGCAACTTAGTGAGACCCTGTCTCTAAATAAAATACAAAATAGGGCTGGGGATGTGGCTCAGTTGTCAAGTGCTCCTGAGTTCAATCCCAGGTACCCAAAAAATGACAATAATAATAATGTTTTAAAATTTACTTCAAAATTTACAGAAAGCAGAGGAGAAAGTGTCCACTTAAAAATTAAGTCAGGTAAGCACAGAAAATATCACCTTATAATCACAGCCACCTCCAAAGCCCACCATCCACGTTGACCAGTAGGATAGCTACTTAGTTGGCTTCCTAAAGACTACAGCTCCTGGGGCCTGGGGATGTAGCTCAGTGGTAGAGCATTGCCTAGCAAATGTGCGGCCCTGAGTTCAATCCTTAATACCACCCAAAAAAAGAAAGAAAGAAAGAAAAAGAAAAAAAAAAAAGACTGCAGCTCCTTCTTTGAGAATCACAGAACTGTGTGAAGAACTTCATGGCTATTACTAAAAGCTTCATGGGCCAAAAGGAAAGTATGAAAAGGAAAGAATAAAAAAAAAATAGTAAGTTTAAAATGAGAGCAACAGGGACTATGATGCTCCCCCAAGTAGCACTGGCAAAAAGCCTGCCACCTTTCAGCTTTTTGCATGTGTGAAACAACAGGCTTGAGGATCCTGCATCTTGGATCCTTGAGAATCAGAGTCACCAAATGCATGTTAGGAAATGAAGGGGATGGGCCAGCTAGAACCATAGTATTTTATACCCTCTTTTCTCTTGGGTCCCAATATCGGGCCTTCAAATGAAAGTTACCACAAACATGCAGGTGGGCAGGGTGGGGGGCAGGGGATCTTTGAACTGTTTTAGTAGCATTTCTACTATCCTTTAGAAGCAAACATTATTTCTTTAAAAATTCTTACAGTTCACCTGGAGAGAGATTCTCTCAGAAGAAGAGACTATTTCCTGCTCAGGAGAGCTTGGTGCACTGCCTGCTCACTGGGACTCCAGCACCTTTCCAAAATGATGGCACTGCTAAAATACTTTCTCTTTTCACAGAAACTGAAATATTCTTCCAATTCAATAACTTAAATCTCTTCTATTGCATCAAAATAAAAATCATGTTTTAAGAGCCTCAATTTTTAAAACAGGATCAAGCAAACCACTATCCTTGCAGCTTAGTTTCTGCCTAACTTTTTCAGCACAGGAAGAAGAGATTGAGAAGCACTGCAGCTTCTCTGCTGCTAGGGGGACCCTGGACAACTCCCCTATCTTGGGTGAATCACATAAACACTAAACAAAGAAACAACAAAACCAAAGCAAAGAAGAAAAAAAAACTACACACTTAAAACCTCATGCTTTGAATCATCAAAGAGTCATGTTTTATTCTACCTCCTCTTGTATTTTATTCTCACACTGCTGTTTGTCCAGCTCATGAATGACCTGTCTTATCATGCATGCCATCTGGTTTATAATAAACACACAGCAAAATATATGCTTCTAATGATCCAAGTAACAAGAAGAATCTAATACATTCACTTCAAAATAAACAGTTCTAAGTTTTTCCATTTATCCAAAACAGAGATCAGCAGCCTGAAACAAAATAAACAAATTGTGATTTGTTTTTCCCCTGTGAAATTATACTACAGGACTCAGAGATACACCTCTGCTCACCTACAACCTGAAGAATATCTGATCCAGAGCACCTTCTTTCAACTTACAGAAAGTGTGACATTTCATATTTTTTAACCTGAGCTTTAAAAAACTTTGAGGGGGAAATAGCTTTTGACTCATCCCCTACTTAATCCTTCATTGTTAACCATATTTATTGCTAGTATATCTCACCTCCGTGGGTAGAACTCTCAGTCCACATCACTGAAAGAACAGTGTGGCTCCCTAGTGCAAATTTCCTGAGAGCCTCTTTCCTCGGCATGTGCCAAGAATCAAATCTTGGCCACTTAGCGCTGTGTTCCACATGTGAGCTCACGATGCGCTGAGCAGCCGTGCTAACTGAGATGGATAGCCCTGTCAACAGGAAGCTGGCACACCAGGATGTAAGCAGTGGGATACAATGACCTTTACATTCAGAGAAAAATATCCCTAAAATGGCATGAAAAGTTTATGGGGAGAAGGGAGGGAGGATTCTTTTATTTCATTCAGGCACATAGCATGAAATAAAAGCAAAGGTGCCCAGTATGCAATTTGCTAAGGATCAAATCCTGAATCCCTCACACAAGAATGAAAGTTGTCGGGGAAAGGAAATGAATCATCTTTTATCACGCTGCTTTGAAAGCACTGGACTCTACGATTCAGCTGTGTCAACTGCACAGATTGGCCAAGCACTTGGACTTGAATTGTGCCTGGACTCAATGGAACTCGTAGGGTGCTGACTGCCCTGGGAAGAAGGCATTCTTGACCCCTGGTTTCATATGGGTTGCTTTTGTGGTTGAACTAAAATATTTTTAATAAAATCAATGATCTATTTACAAAACCAAAGTCAAGAGCTTGAGAATTTAAATCCTATGTCCTTGGTCACCATATTTATAACTATAAATGCTTAATCTCCCATGGGTTCCCTATCAGAAAATATGAGACTCTGAATGACATTTCTTAGTAATGATATGAAGAACTAAAAAAAAAGAGCAAAATTCCCTGGCACATAAATATTAAGTAAAGATAGTAATGTAGGAAATTAACATATAAGATGAGGCCTGGAAGTTACTATATTTCTATTAGTTAAAAACCATCATCATAAACTATACCATTCAATCATTTCAGCTGAAAAACAATAGTAATTCTATCAGGTCAAAAAGTCATTGCAATTATTCAAGGTTTGGGCAGCATTTTTGTTGTTATTTGTCAATTCTTTGGCATAAAAGAACAATGAGCTGTGTGTTTCAGAATGAAACAACAGAAGCTCACAATGGGCTCCCTATAATTATATAATAAACATTGAAATAATGATGCAATTTTAATAGTTAATTAAATAGAAAAAAAGGAAGTGATTACAAAGACACTGTGATTTTTTTTTAAATGAATGGACCACATCAAAACTACAAAACAATTTTCCAAGACACAAAAGGGTAAGAGACATCCATTTCTTCCTGTTTAATTAAAGGCTGATCATAAACTGCAAAAGTGATGGGACCAAAAGCTATAAATAAATAAATAAATTTAGAAAACTGAATATTTGTAAAACATGTATTAAAACCTGGATAAATCAGGTGTCAAACATCTCAGCACTGTCCCTAAAAGTATCGGTTTGCTGACTTAAAAATACTAGGGTTATGAACACAAAAAATCCTATAAAGGTCATCTTGAAATACAGTCAGTTTGAGCAGCTCTAGAGGTGCTGCTCATAAGCTTCCCCAAGCAACAAGAAAATGAGACTTTCTACAAGAAACATCCTGCTGCTCACTGTTTGGGAAAGACACTACACCACCTCACAGTTCTCCTTCAACCCTGGGATACAATTACCTGGGAGAGCTATTTCAGGGAACAGATTCTTTCTCAGATCATGACACACAGAAGGCTGGGGAAGAGAGGGAGATGGAAATGGAGTGATACCTTGGGCCTGAGCTGCAGAGCTGTGGGAATATCCCAGGGCCAGGAGCGCAGTCTCCACCAGCTGGCTAAAAAGCACATCTTTTCGCACCAACACAAACTCAGCGTGCTCTTCTCTGTTGTCATATTCGAGAGAGCTGTCCAACTGCTCCACCACACAGAAGACAGGAATCATCAAACCTGGAGGGACAAAATTCAAGAGTAAAACACAAATATTGCAAAGTAGCTCTCAGTTACCACCATGAGAAGGGAAGAGACAGTTATAAAAGTCACCCAACTGTGATCAACACTGGTTTAGAGTAAACAAGCCTCTTTTGTTTTGTGGCCCCATGGAAAGCTGTGCCCCCCACCCACCCATTATTATTACTATCAAACTGTAGCAGAATTGCCAGGGGGCAGTGGCAGAAGCCCTCAGATTCCAGTCATTAAAAAGTGAAGTGTGCCATTCAGAGGTGTCCCAGCACTTAGGCTAGATCAAGGTGACCTTGCAGATGCTGGAATCCTCAATGTCCGTAGTTTTATCATAATTACTAATCAGAGTTAGTATTTTCAGATCTGATCAGCTTTTGTCTAGCAATGCATTTTAAAACTTCTACTCTCAAGATACCTAGTGGGAAGGCATGTTTGATTTCAGGGCCTAAGATGTTATGTGAATATGTATAAGAAAGTCATCAGGAATGTTTGTTAGGTTGGTTGGTTGGTTCTAGGAATTGAACCCAAGGGTGCTTAACTTCTGAGATGCATCCCCAGCTCTTTTTATTTTTTATTTTGAGACAGGGTCTCACTAAGTTGCTTAGGGCCTCACAACATTGCTTAGAAATTTTAAAAGTCCCTCCTGTAGGCTATATTTTGGGCTGTTGTTATTGTTTTATTTTGGTTTTTCTTTAATCCTGGTTATCAATTAGCCTGAAAATACTCTGATCATGAAAAGTCTTAACATTTAACTTACGTCAAAAATATACATCCAAATAGAGAATTCCACCTCTTTGAAATTATTATATACTAACACCAGATACTACTGGAAAAAGAGTATCTTTTCTTATGTTTGCAGAAGAAAGAAGTAAACTACCCTAAAGAATAAAGCAAATTAGTCTAGTTGAAAATCTGTTGAAATCTGTTGTCACTGAAATATTTCTCTGCTTTGTATCAAAGTGTGAAAAGCTAAAAAATGTTTAATTCACCAAACATTTTTTGAACTGTTTTTTATTTAAAAAAAAAAAAAAAAAAGCCATACAGGCATTTAAATCTAAACATAGCCAAGGCAGAAGAAGATCAAAGTTTTACTAACATACAAGTAATAAACATGGACTCTGCCCCACATAATTCACACAAATTAGTATGTTATGAAATGGGGTTCTGCTCTGGGTCTTCGGGCAAGAAAAAAATCAAAAGTTATGAAGGATGAGTAGGCAGGCAGAGATGGGGAGGTGGAGGGTTGGATGATCTCAGTGAAGGCACTTCATAATGAAAACAAGATCTCTTTGAAATGACTGTAGGAGAGTAGGGCCCTGACAAACAGAATGCTTAGGAGGTTTCCAGAAGCCCTTCCCTGTTGCCTGACCCTACAAGTCTCCTGACTCACTTCCATCTTGAAAAACTGAGAGTAGGAGCAGATACTCTGCAAACTACGGGATCACAGATTTAGGTTTTTGTTCTAAAGATAATACAATGGTACAACTGGTTCCCATGTGCTAATTATTATTATTAAAGATAATAAGTATTGGGTGTAATTATTAAATATAATCATTATTAACAATAATAATACTCATTAAGAATCGTTATCACTAAAGATCATGGTAATTATTATTAAGACTGCACAACACTCTTAACAAGTCTCACCATACCATACCTGGGACAGCTATTGACTCAATGTCCACTCTGAGAACAACAAAGCAGGATTACTGTCTGCAGCTACACTATCTACACAGATTCATGAAAAACATGAGACAAGGATAGAGAAGACCAATTTTTCAAAAACATAAAAGGATTTAGTCTGGCCATGTGATGCTTTATAAAATATAGTTTTTAATTGTGACCCACTCTGGTGTATGAAATGTTTATTTATTAATAGTGAGTTTATCACCAAACATATTTAAGACTTGTAATGAATATTATGAGTTAGATTTCCTCCAAATTATCCCTGCCACCATTCATTTGCCTAGCATTTATTCACTGAACACCTACTATGTGCCAGTTATCCCCTGTGGTTCCCGGGATATAAGTGAGAACAAGTCTATATGACTCCTGCTCTCCATATAGTTGACAGCATTGTAAAATCTTCCTGAGTAAGCATAATGGCATTTTATAGGACCCATTCAAGAGAGGCCTTACCAACAGGGAATAGCCCCCATTTAGCCCTTTTAACTCTTACATACTGGTATATGATCTTTGTCCAAGGAAGCAGGTTGATTTCTACTTCTAATGATTCAAGCATATGCACACATAGGGCCATGTAGCCAGTGGTGCCATAAGCTACTTAACCACTAATACCTATGTGTACATAAGTTTCAATCATGAAAATCCATGTGCAGTTCCTAGTGTCAACATCTGAGTGTCACACATCTGGGAATCACAGATAAGACCTTTAAATGAATCTAGTTGCTCCATAAGCTAACATGTATCCATTACTTAGACACCATAAATCTTTCTCAAGTCTATAGTCAACTGAAAAAACTTAAGATCCTATCAATTTTTGAAGATAATATTAACAGTTCAATCAGTCACATGTGAAATAAAACATAAAAACACAGAGCTCTATAACATGTAGAAACTTGTGTTTTACTATTGTCAGTAAGTGAGATATTTTCTAAGCATTTTAGTTCAGTGACTGAAGGAAGTAATTGTCACCTGACACAATAGCAATAACTCCTTACAGTCAAAAAGCAAGCCCATCCCCAACAGGCATCACCTACTTGGGTAAAAGCAAAGGACTTTGAAGTCATTTATAAAATAAAACAACATTAACAAGGAATGCATGATAATAGGATTCGTTCTGAAGCACATATATATGAGACACCCAGGAATATCACAAACAGGTTATATTTAACCCACAGAAAAATGTACCTTCTTATTAGAACTTGATCAACCCAAACAATTATGGTTGTATAATGAAAAGCAGTTTTTAGAAAAAAAAAATGAAGTCAGGAAAAATAAATGCAGTTTCCCGTGGGAATGACAAGAAAAATGAAAAACAGTAAAATTGTACAACGAAAATCAAGGATGGCAAGAAGCTTCAGGCATAGGTTTAAAGCCTTCAAAAACAGGAAATCCCTATAGGAGACAAGCCATAAAAGGATGAGTAGAAAATGAGTATAGAGAAGGGGGAAAAGGATGAGTAGAAATATATGCCTCTAAAAAGAGATATTTATCTATTTGGTCACAAGATTCTCACAAGCAAAAAAAGAAAAAGAAAGAGGAGAAAGGGACAGTAGATGGGAAGATAGTGAAGGTGTTTAGAAAGACTTCAAAAAATAGATTCAAAATGGGAAGAATTAAAAGATAAGTTCTGATGAAAGAAACCAATGTAAAATAAGATGCATTTACAACAAAATTCAGAAATGGTCAAGAAGCAGAAAACAGAAAAACTCTTATTCTAACCCTGTATCTTGAGCTTACAGCATTAGTTTTCTTTTTATTGAAACACAGACCCATTTCCAGTTGATCAAGTAGAGAACTTTGGACCTTTTGATTCTAAGCCTTGCTAAGCCTTTTACAATTGCAGGAGGCAGGCAGGTAGTTCAATCTGGAGGACAGGCACCCAGGCCCGAGCCATTTGCTCCAAGCTAAGACTTACTCTGGCGATTGGGATATATGGTGAATTCTGTTGTCATAGAGGCAAAATAAACCTGGACCCCTCTCTCTATTAGGAAAAATGCACTTTTCCAGCTGTCATTAGCAATGATGCTGAAACTGCCATTTCATAATGATACTATTTCTGAAAAAAATGTGTAGCTGTGGTCGTTGTTGCACCACAGCAACCATGTGAACTGGTACATGTGGGAAGGTGGTTAGATGTGGTGGTGAACAGCAGCAAGTTGGAAGTAGGTGATCCTTGGGTGGGATCCTGACAGTGTCTCTCCTTATCTGTGTAAGTGACTATGGGTGCTTTATCTGTCCTCTCTAAGGCTCAAATTCCTCCAGCTAAAATGCAAACAATAATCTCTATGTCAGAGTTGTCGAGAGAATTCAACTATATAATGTGTTTCTTTGACACACAGTTCTCAAACAATGGAATCTATTTTTCTTTTTTCTTTTTTTTTTTTTTTTTTTTTAGTTATCAGTATAATTTACCAAGGGGAAAAAAAGAAACCAATTTTTTTTAGAATCTATATGCAACGTTATGATACAAACTAAAAAACATTTAAAAAATAAAAGTAATGATGATGGTCACTGAATGTCTCATCATGGTATAGCCAAATGATACAAATAATCATGGTATGTCCTATTATGCAAATAATAATGGCTTGAAGAGTTCAACCTGCCCATAGCCAAAGGTGACATGTCAAGAAGCACCTAACTTCATGCTCTCAAACTGCACATCCAAAACAGTAGTCACTAAACACATGTGGCAAGTGAGCCCTTAAATATATCTTATCTTGAAGTGAGATATGCCATAGGTGTAAAATAGACTTCATTAGAAGGGCTTACTACCAAAAAAATAAAAAATAAAACCAAATATATATTATGAATAATTTTAAAAAATTAATTGCACATGGAAATAGCATTTTGGATTTAGAGTTAAAACTAATATTATTGAAATTTATTTCACCTGTTTCTTTAACGTATTTTAAATGAAGCTACTAGGAAACTTAAAATTACATGTGTAGCTTACATTATATTTTTATCAGATGGTACTAATTTAAACAGTCCGCCAAAAAAACACATAGAATGGTTTTTCTCACACATTATAAATTCATCACAAACTGATACTGCAACAATTATGTGATTGTCGTGGGCACTTCTTAGCCCTTTGGTTATCTTTTCTCTATGTTCTAGATATTAGGAGACTCAGGAACAGAAACCCTCTTGCTTAAACTCCAAAATCCAATGCATTTCCTTCTCAGAATCACCAACCAAACTGTAGGCTGCAATTTTTTAATTAACTATACTGATCCAAATTCTTTAATAAAGGTAAGGCTTTTTCCCCTCCTTCCCTTCACTTTAAAGAACATTTACAGTCCTCAGGAAATGCCACCACACTGGCTATGAAAGTGACCTGAGGAACAGTTACTCCCGAATGCTCCTATTGTTCTACCTCAACAGTGAAAGATAAAAGTCAAGCCAGCAGCACCGGGTCTCCTTGACAGGACTCAGTCACCCCCCCCCAACAAAGTTGGACCAGCAAGCAAACCTCTCTCTTCCATTGCACTACCTAGTCAAACATATGTACCCTTATTTTCTCCTCATAGTTACCTTGTGAGACAGTTGTTATTATTCTCATTTAATAAATTAAGAAGCTGAAATCATGGGAGAAGTGAAATATCTCTAAGAAGCACCGTGAGGCAGGTTATCCCAACTCTACTCCTTTGAAAACAATATATTCCAAAACAATATACTCCAAAATATACTCTTTTAGTAAAGGACCCTTTATCACTTGGTATGGCTAATGAGTGGTCTGTGGTGCCTGTAAGTCAATGTACCTTCCAAGTACCTCTGAGGTGTTAAGCATTGCACTAGGTATGGAGGAGAAACCAAACATGTCTACTTTTCAGACACTCAGCAGACAAAGGCTCTGGTGAATGGGGTGGTGTGGATGAGTTTGCTCTCCAGCCTCCGCCCCAGACCCTGTATCTTCTTGGTCCACCCTCATTCCTGGAACTGCCCTCTGAATGACAAAAGCCAGTCTGAGATGATAGCAGGCTAGCCTTTCTCCTCCCCCTTGTATAAGGGTTTCTAAAGCCCACCTGTTTCTGGAAGTAAGGCAGCCACAGGACCTACTCCCTTCCCTGGGGCCAGCAGAGCAGGTTCTGACCTGAAAAGGTTCTAGGGCTAACTGAAGATTACAAAGGCCTCCGGACAGAGCCTTGGATATTTGTTCTTTGTATACACTGAACTGGAGAAAAGCACCACACTTTGCAGCCTCCACAGTAAGTAGATCATAGACAAAGGCCCTTGAAAGACCAAAACAAATTCTACCACCCAAAGAGGACAAAGAGGGAAAGGAATGAGTGAGTATCTTTTCCTAATATAAATTTACTAGAAAAATAAAATAACTTACTTGTTCTACAGCCTTATATTTGCTTTTTGTCTCTGTCACGCTCTCTCACACACACACAGCATGCACTCACACACAGCATGCACTCACACATACATTCACACACACACACACACACACACACACACACACATATACACACATCCTGAGTCAGAGACAAGAAAGGAAATAAGCTGCCAGTAGTAACCTCTAGCCTTTTCTTCCCACCCTAAAATAATAAAGTTGAATGCCAAGAACTGCAACCAGAAACAGAAAGGACTAGGTTTCTCTCACTTCCGTGTTGGGGTCCCAGGGAAAACTTCAAAAAGAATCAAGTGTGTCTTTCCTACTCTCCCTTGTCCTGCACCTGCTCTCCAGGGCACTGACCTTCAGAGCTAGGCCAGCCATGGGTTCCACATTCCATTTCAGCCTCCTACTCCCAACAGGGTCTGATCTCAGAATTTTTAGAGATTTATAGATAAAAAGATACTACACTTTGCTGGGGAATGGCTTTGTGGTCTCCTTATCTCTCAAATAAATAGACATGCTTCGCCTAACATGGATATGTTCTGAGACATGCATGAGTAAACACCCTTGAGCAAACCTCACATGGTGTATTTAACCTAACATGGCCACAACACATCACTAGTTGTAGAATCTTGTGGGCCTACTATCATACATGTAGTCCATCCTGGGCCAGAGCATCATTATACAGTGCATGCTGCCTTCACTGTAAAAGAAACACATTTTATCCCAAATAAACATAATGAAAGAAATTTCAGATAGTGTAATAAAAATAAGTAGAAAAAAATTTTTGTCACTAATTTTGGGAAAAATGGAAGTGCACTGATTGACTGTGAGAGAGCTATGTACTGATCCTCGGGTCAGCCAGAGGCCCTCAGGATTTCCCTAAACTGCTGCAGATCCCCCCCACCGTATGCTTGTCAGCTCCAGATTCATCATAAAGGGTTTATTCACTTATTTGTGTTGTTAGTTTTGCTTGTCCTTAACTCTTACTGTAAAGAAGCTGAGACAGAAGTGGAACAGCAGCAAGTTCTCAGGGATGTACAGGGGGACAGTCATGGTCAATTCTAAAATTAGGAGGAAGGACAAACTGAGCTATATATGCAAAAATTCGATTTTGTGTTTATCCATAATGCAGCTGTCACATGCAACTCAGGGTTAGACCCCCAACTAAAGTTTCAACAATAAAAATCCTTGAAACCTCTCCCAATATTTGCAGGGTACATCGGAGTAGGGAATGATTATCAGAGAATATTTTATTCTCAGAATTCTCTCTGATAAAACCATACACTTCTTTGCAGTCCCTCAGGCTTATCTTAACTTTGGAAAAACGAACAAACATAGGTCAGGACAGGGATGGGAGACCCTCACTGATCACCCCAAAGGCTCAAAGTGGACTTCAAGGGATAGGAAAGGGAGACTAGCTCTGGCCTTCCACACCTCTGATTCTAGGACTGTCGTCAAGCTGAGAGATCACAATTCAACCTGAAGTCAGGTCTGAAGGCTGAAGGATAAAATCCAGATCCCTAGGTCCAACTCAAACACGGAAATTCAGTGGCTAGATCTAGCTGGCCTGGTAGTTTGCAAACCACGGCTAACAGACACTCAGGGAGTGTGTTGTGACAACTTCAGAAACAAAATCAGAGCTATACCTGGGAACCTGCCATGGCAAACCTCACCCACAGAACTGAATTCCCTGATGTCAGGTGTACCGGGCTTCCCACTGGCATGAGGGAGAGTTCCACCTTTAGTCAAGTCTGTACTCTTCCATCCCCCGCCCACCCTGAGCCTGACCTATAGTGCTCCCAAAATAAACTGGTTCAGTTTAAAAAAATGCTATTTCCAGTTAGACATCAATCACCACCATTAATAGGCAGCACTGATTCTGGTTTTTTCACAAAACTCCCCAGCTGTCAGACTTGTCCGAATCACTATGGGCCTCCTGCACTGCATTCAGCATCAGCTTTCTAGGAAATGATCTGCACAAGCAGATTCAGGGGCTCATGTCCTGTCCACGGGAAGCTCGCCAGACCACAGGGCTGTCATGTTCACAGTGGACACAAATGATTGGTGCATCAACATGAACTATCGTAATGTATAGTATGTGACTCAAAAGAGTAAGCTACCTCGTGCTCAGGGGCTGCACATACCCAGGGTCCGTGGGGGTCTTGTCAGTAGTTCTTCCCATGTCCCACACTGAGAGACTGCGGCATCTTTTTTAAATTTAGTAGCTACAGGGAAACAAAATGTTTGCTGATCCTGGAATAAATGCTTTTGTTTTTTCACGGAAGAAAAAGTAGAGACACAAGTTTGGATATCACACAAAGTGCAAAGGTAAGGCATTCTGCTGAAGGACCCTTAATGTGAAAGTAAATTATGAAGGTTCTTTTCACAGGAGGTTAGAAATGCATACCTAACAAAATCTTGGGACTCACTGGTGAGTTAAAAGGAACTATATCATAATTCACAAATACCAGGATTTCCATCCTCTGTTAAGTCAAATTTTATTCTGGAGGCTTCTAAGGGATAATTTTAAAATGGTATTTACATGGAGACCTATTTGCCTCTCCCCTCATTCTCATTATCCTCTCTGGAAAAGCTATTTGCAATCTGGAATCCCATGAGTCAAAAAAAGGAGTCAATAAAAATGGTCCTTGTACTAACATTTGCTTCATCACCTCAGGTTTTAAGTTCTGCCTAAATGTTATTTTATCTAATTCAAACAATTTTTTAAAATCCTTGATTAATTTCTCCAGTGTAGTGTTAAGGAAAGGTTAACTGTACTAAGGTTCTCTACAAAGGAATTAATAAAGGAATCAAGCACTCAGCTCTCAATAAGACAAGACTACCCAGATTTCTAGTGGGAATATTTCATAGCACAAGCATGTTTTCTTTGGGGAGTTTAACTCACAAAAATTA
The DNA here is from genome assembly GCF_047511675.1 of Marmota flaviventris. Lineage (NCBI taxonomy): Eukaryota > Metazoa > Chordata > Mammalia > Rodentia > Sciuridae > Marmota > Marmota flaviventris. The sequence continues at coordinate 35,945,959 of NC_092508.1, read as the reverse complement.
TTAAAAATTGAGATCAAACACTGGTGTAAATCCTCAAAGGAAATCAAACTAGAGTGGAAAGATTTTTATCAAATGAAAAACTGAAAAGTAAAGTTTTTATAGCAAAAAATGAAAGGCTTTCTCCCTCACAAAAAGAAAATCCTACTGTCTATGTTTAGGATTCAAAGAGTAAAACATCTATGGATGTTTAATAGGAGCATAGAAATGATCACCAAGAAATGAATGCAGACTTCACACGGCTGAGCTTTACTGGACTGGCAAACACCTCACCCTATCCCATCCATTAAAAGCCCCTCATTTGTGTACCTAACAAATGCCTGTTCAGAGGCAATAGCATCCAGGCTCTTGAAAGAACTAACATTGGAAGGAAGAAGAGAAAAGAACAGGAGGATTGAGAGAGCCAGAAAGTCAAAATCATAGAGTGCATTTTCCAGATCCCTTAGGGGATACTGAGATCTCTGGTTTGCAATACGTAGGATATTATTACTGTGACTCAGATCAAGTTAATAAAACCCAGCCTACAGAGCAGGGAAACTGTGGTCTGATGGAATACTTCCCAGACAAAATATTTTAAGTATACATGTACCTGTGTAATTTATAGCAATTACTTAAATAAGAAAACAGAACAGAGAAGACTAGTATACTATTAATTTTTTTTTCATTTTATGGTTCTAAGACATTTTCTTTATAATCTGTATAATTTATATAATTTCAAAAATAAAATACTAAATTTAATTTTTAAAAAACTAAAGAAACCAAGTAAGTTGCTGCATAGAAATCCACTGAAACTCTTATTTTCACCTTTAAAATGATTAGCCAAAGGCTATTGCCCAAAAAAGGAATGTTATTCTACTTTTTTACTGTCTTTGAGAAGTGTTATCAAAGCAGCCTAAAGTGATTGTTTCCTGAACAAAAAAGTAAGAAACTGTCACGTCAAATAAAAAATAAAATTTTCATTTCCGCAAATGAAAAAAACATGGAAGATTAGCACAGCTGTGTTTTAGGGTTTGGGTTTGGTTTTTTTGTTTTGTTTTGGGGGGGTAGGTTTTGTTTGTTTGTTTGTTATTTGCAGTACTAGGTACTAAACCGGGGGGGGGGCACTCTACCATTAGTTTCATCCCCAGGCTTTTTTTTTTTTTTTTTTTGAGACAGAATCTTGCTAAACTCACCAGTCTAGCCTGGAACTCTCCATCCTCCTGCATCAGCCTCCCAAACTGCTGGGACTATATAGTCTTGCGCCACTGCACCTTGCCTACAGTTGTTTAAATCGGGAGTAATTCCAGGTATGAACATCTCAAGCTCAAAAAGATATCACTTCCCCTAAATTCCTTGAATTTATAAATTCTTTAATTCGAAAACAATTTCTAAGTCTCAAAAAGAAGCGTTTTAGTGTCAACCCTACCCTCACCCCAGGCCACATTTTCAAAACAGTGTTAATCTTGTGAGCTGAACATAAAATGGCAAAAAGACAAGCCAAGCACTCTCTTCCAAACCCCATACTGAGGGGAGAAGGGTTTCATTCGAGCTTAATTTAAAGGTATGGGTGTAGGTTTGTGAGAACACTTCAGAGTGGCCCACAAGGTAAGAGCAGCTATTTTATTTTCACGCCATCGCTGGCCAGATCTGGACCGGCCAGATCTGGACGAGGATGATATGAGAAACTGTACCTAACAGCTCCCATGAATTTAAGTTCATTTCTCTATTTTGTTAACAGATGAGGGATAGACAAATAGATCTGTTTTCAAGAGCAAGCCTATGTTTATTATACATACCAGAGGCCGGCTGTGGGGAAGACGGCTTCACTGAGTCACTCTATCAAAGGAAGAAGAGAGCCGCATCTCAGAGCCTTCCTGGGTGAAAAAAGAACTGTCTCCCTCCACCTCACTTCCAAGCTATACATCAATCTTCAATGTAATTATGTTTGACAGAATATAAGCTCTTGGCAGTTAACTTGTTTACAATAAATGCTTAGTTTGGGTACATGGACTGGATTTCAGTCTTACAAATATCAAACACAAACCTACAACAGTCCCATTATGGGGCTGAGAATTATTTTGCTATAAACCTTTTTATTGGGGGGCCGAAGGAATTACTTTGTAGCTTGTTTTCCACTAACCACTTGGAACAGTGTGAAAAATGGTACATTTATCCCCTGACCCTGTGTTAACTGGAATTCTGTACATTCTGCATATTGCCACTGGTCAGCCCCCAGTTTTGCCATAGTGGCAAAAAATACATATGAAACAGAATGGTTCTTACTAAGTCACGGCATTTCCTACAATTCTTTTTCTCCTCAAAGTCTCTTGGGGACTAATGATCATTTGCAACAGCACTGGCAAACTTAAGATTTGTTTTTTTTGTGTTTGTTTTTTTTTTTTGGGGGGGGGGAGGGGGATAGGGGGCTTAAAGTTAGCTGTAAAAATATGCTTAAGGCCCAAAGCTGCCATATGAATGAGCGTGTAAATAGAGTTACTTTTGCTGTACATTACCTAGAGATTCATTCGAAAAGGGGAAAAAAAATCAGGATCACCTTATTTACTCTCATAAAGTGGCTTTATCTGCTCTTCAATAATAAACACATTTCAGTCTCCTAATACCATATTCGCCAGCTCTAAAGGACAAAATCTTGTCTGAAGGTATCTGAAGGTGTCTCGTAACCTGAAAGCTAGGCGACACTTCAGAGTCCTCTGGCTTAGCGCTGCCCTGCCCGGCAAATGCCTCACTCCTGGAGGGACTTTAATGAACAATCTGAACACCTCTGGGTCACAGACAATGACGATAGATAATTTATCTTTACTAGAATTCTTCACTTGTTTTTAATTTTCCAATTACCATGTAATCATACTTCCATAATAATCCAATTATAACCACAGTATCAATATATAGGAAAAAAATCACTTGGAAGAATTTTAGTATATTTTCCAAAATAGCTAATACTGGAAAATTCAGTCACTTTATAGTAAGATTCCAATTTTCTTCCTTCTGGTCAATGTTAAAATTGCAGGTAACATAAAATACTTTTTTATATCTCTCGGCTTCTAATTAAGAAGCTAAGTCACTGATTTATAAGCTTCATGGATCATCAAAAATTATTTTATAAAAAATGTCACCATATGACTTTCTCATATACAGGAGAGAAAAAGAAGAAAAGTATTTTCATTACATTATCAGCTTCACAGATCTTGCTACTATCAAAAGCATTAGTATGCAGTGTGAATTAATGGAAAATTGTAAAATTCACCGAAAATAATCACTCTTTTTTTAAAAGTAAAGATGCCCTTTCAAAACCTTGACTATTTAATTGTGATTTACTTGAGTGGGGGATCATAGAGAAGGTGATTGTATGAAAAAAAAAAACACTTATTATTGTACAACAAAAATTCCCTCCGAGGCAAAAAGACATTATGCCAAGTTCCACCCAGAATTAATGTTTAGGTTTAAATTGTAAAGTCCAGAAAAAACGGAACCACTAATAGACCCTTAAAGCTCGTGGCATTCATCAGCACTGTTAGGTTATGTAAATGTTAAAACTGAAAAACCCTTTGCTGACAAAAGTATTTTAATGAAGGCGCTATTAACTAGACTCTCTAGACTGAATAAAAATTTTAAAAAGCTTTTTTGGACTGTTGGATATAAATTCCACTCTGAAGGGGATGATTTTGTGCTTAGGACAGTTCTGAGATTACATGAGACTCCCAACCAGGACTGTACACCGCCTATCTTATTCCTTTCGCTTTGCCACCCTCAGAAAGGTTTTTTAAGCATTAGACCCAAGAAAACTCTGAGCAACAGATCAAAGAAATTTCCCCCTCTCAGTGTGTCAACTTAGTCCATCCTTGGGCTCCAGCTGCTCCGGTGGCCAGCAGTATCTGCAGTTTTAGTAGCCCCTCCAGGCGCAGGATGCCTGGGCTAATTCCACTGTCATCACCAGGTTTTCAGGAGCTCACAGTTTCCATAAAAAGAGTAGTAGCAAACATAGCTCAGGGCAAAAAAAACTAGCCACCAATCTTGGCTGCTGCCTGCCGGCTTGGAGTTGCTGAGAGCGGGACTCTGGGGAAGGAGAGCTGGAAACCCAACAATGTTAAGGATTATCAATGTAATGGTTCAAAGGATTGCAGATTGCAGATCGAAGCCAGATCCTCTGCATCTCAAGTGACAGTCGATGTCACCTGAGTACATATCCAGTGATGTACATACATGGAAACTCAGGTTCCCCCACAAATCCATGCCTGCTAAGAAGGAAAACAGGGGGCTCATTATGTAGCCTTCTCTCTCTCTCTCTCCTGGTTAGGACTTTGGGAAGAAGAGCAGCAGGCCAGGGACAGCACCTAGCCCTTGCTTTGGCAGGGCTCTATCACAAAAGGAACAGACATTACCTCTGACTTCCATCTCTACAGGTTAAAAAGGGGTTAGGGCTTAGTTACATACCTCAGGTAGAATGTAAGAAAATGTAGTGTCCCTTGTCAAACTGTATATGAAAATAAAGTCAATGAGCACTTTTAATGTCTCCTGGTCAACCACCTCCTGTGGGCTCCTCTCTGAACCTCCCAGAGAAGAACGAGAGCCAAATTGTTGCTCCCCAAAACAGATTTTAGCTAATAAGCACTACAAAATAAGCAAAAAAAGCACTTCAGTTATTCTGCATCTTCTCCAAGACTAAAAATTTGTACATTGTGTGACAGGTCCACCTCATTTTTCTTAATGATGTTTTTATTATTCTTTCACTCAATTAAAGCAGAAATGGATATTGCATCTTCTGACTGTATAATTGTTATTGTAATCTGTTTTCGATCACTGCTTGGGAAATGGGTCCAAAACAACATAAACTCTCCACTGCCTCAGAAGACAAGTCATTTTCTTTTACTACGACACTTAAAGAGACATTTATCATGCTGCTCAGTTACCATCTTTGGATTATGACAAAAGAAAGTTCTTGTTCTGCTAACCCAAAAATAATATTTCAACAACACTGCAATTTGAAGTTTTTAATATGAATTCATTTTTCTAATAAGCTATTAAAATATGTCAATTTTGCCTATTTATATGAATAAATAATTAAAACAAATGTAATAAAAATGTTCTATTTTAATATAGGGCATAATCGGGGGTTCTAAAACTATGGTTATTTTTACTCTATGCCTTTGGTCATTTTCCAGGAATCTTGGGTATGATATTTAACCAAATTTGCTCTCTTTGCAAAGAAAATATTTTCTTATGTTAAAAAAGGCAATCATAATCAGTTATAAAAGAACTGATACACTTGCTTTCCAGCCAAATACAAAACCCAAGTAAATTATATTTTTTAAAGAAAGAAAAAGATAACTGTGGGAAATATGTTGAAATTCAAGTTGTTTCTATGATAAGTGCCTGAAAATCACCTGTGTCTGATCTTGGTGCTTTAGAAAACATTTGCTCTAACTAGAGTCTCAATTTTTTTTCCCTCATATCTGTGCAAATCTTCAAGGAAACAAAGACACTGAGCTGCTGTGCACATTTCAATAACTATGCAACCATCAGTGGGCACCAAACCGTTACTCTGATGTGAAATGCATTCATTTTTATAAATAGTTGCTTACAGTGCTTTCCTTAATTTTGTTACCTTTGCTGTTATGTCTTGCTACAGTTTAATAACCAACTGTGCTAGGATATAACTCCATTTCAATAATAAGGGAACTAGTTAGGGACAGAACTAAATTTGTCTCCTATACTAGCAAATAATATCAGAAACTACTAAACTGAAATATATTTCCCCAGAGGATCTTACTATCCTAATGAGTCATAACCACAGATAACAAATATGTTTGCTATAGACTAATATGGCTTGCTGATAACTTTACTGCAAGCTTCAAATTCTTAAAATTTCTATTAATGCATTTTTCTGCACTTTAGGCATTTGTCAAACTAGTAACTATAACATCCACTACACTTTTTCTTTAAGTTTTAAAGTTAAAGCATCAATTAAAAAGGGGGAAAAATCATACCATAAATCTAATTGCCATAATTACATACCTAAAAGCACATTTATGCATATTATGTCTTTCTATCCAGTTTTCTTTAAATCTGGAATTAAGTAAAACTTTGCAAATAAAAAGCAAAAGACACAAGTTGTAGAAGGCAAACTTCTATGTCTTTCACTGCCATTTAATTATACTGATTTTACCACAATTTTTAAATCATTTGCTATTAAACAGCAAAACAATTCTGCTAATTGAAAAAATTATATAGAGTTCTATTATTTTGAAAACTCCATCATGAAACATTTTTACAGAAACACTATAGCCTGCCATGCCTATGGGCTTGTTTCCATGTTAAGAAAGAAAATAAATGTTTGGTTGATCAGTAACAATAAAGGAAGCAATGTGACTTCAGAAAATAGAAAAATGGTATACTAAAGGAGCTACATCTGTGGGTTGTTTTTGTGTGGTGTGTGTGTGTGTGTGTGTGTGTGTGTGTGTGTGTGAGAGAGAGAGAGAGAGAGAGAGAGAGAGTCCTCAAATGGCTGTTGTTTTAACTCATACCTCAATTCCACTCAGGGTGTCTACTTTGACTTTGAAATATCTATCACATTATCTTTAAGTAGTAGGATGATGAATCCTTTGTATATAAAGATCCATTTTTAACACAGAGACATTTTCAAAATCTCTACTACACTTTAAAATAAAAGGAATTCACAGCTCTCCTTACTGGCACCCGAAATTAATGCTAGAGAGCAGTAGTGATTCCAAGTGAGAAAAGACCTATACAATCAAAGTCAGCAGAGGGAAATCACTCATTTTCAAATTGCTATGAAGAAAAGAAGAAAACTAAAAGGCAAACTCTCTTCTTCATTTTTTGAGCTAAGCATAAAGGTCTCCTACTTGAAACCATTTTCAGTTATTTCCTTTTTTTTTTCCATAAAATAATGAGTTAAAATTGATGGGTTAGATCCAACATTTCACTGCTGTTCTTATTCTTGGGGAGTAGGGGGAAAGGGGAACTTGCTGCCAAAGCTTCTGAAAAGAGAGTTTGGGCTGCTAATTTTCCGTTCACAAAATCTAAATTCTCCTTATGCATCTCACACACAACTCATGAAATAATATGAAACAGTATTATATCACTGCAAATTGAGACATTTTTATCAAAATAAAGAGTGATGATGCCAACATTTCATTTGTCATTTCCCACTTGTCACTTTTCACTGACAAACTGTTACACATACAACTTTTGTCAAATGCTCTATCTTTAAATATGTTCCAAAATGCCATTGTATCTCAGCATTCATGTAAGGAAGATAGTAAAAATTACTACGTAACTATACATTAGTTGTATGGGTTTTGAAACAGCCTACTTATTAGGTGAAAAATATAAAGATTTTTTCGTTGATTCCCATGTTATGTAGGATGAAATTTGACTTCCTGAAATGAAACAAACTATGTAAATAGTTTATGCATAAAATGTGGGGTTATTAGTTGAAAGAAACTTTTTTAATGGTGAGATATTATGTCATTTTACCTCAACAGAAACAACAACAACAAAAATAATCCAAGAGTATAATACAATTTGGTACTCGTCTAACCCCTTTAATGTAACATGTCTTTTTAAATATATGCATATAATTTGTTCCAATACTTAATGCTTTTTTTCAAAAGAAAAGAAACATAGGGGTTTTAAATTATCAAAGTAGAACCGCCAAGTTTCACTGCTTGCCATCTTGCCAGCTATACCAAATAATTACCAGTCTTACCTGGAATAAAACTGATTTACTTATTCTTAAAATGACTCAAATTAATATTCTTAGATATCTAATAAATGATAATTAGTCTGCTTTCCTTCCCTACAGAGACAGATGGGAAAAAAATTTTTTTTAAGGAAAAAAGAATGAATACAGGATATCTATACAGACTGATTCTGCTAGTTACAACTCCCCGAAAAAAGATGATTCTGCTTATTTTCTGAAGGGGTTAAAAAACAGATGCCTTAAGGGACATCTATGTAGTTCCAACACATACCACACGTACACACACACACATTTCACTGCAGATGATCTTGAATATATAATGGTCAGTGGGTTTCTGCTGATGGAACATAAGGCTTCCAAAATTACTTGAAACACCAAATTATGCTCAGGACTTGGAGGGGCGGATACCCTATGTTCTGTTTAATGTGTATGTTCCATTGCATATATTTTTTTAACCAAGTATATCTTTATTTTAATAACAGGCCAAGGACTAAAAACACTTTAGAGAAGGGCTATTTTTCTACCTCAGCAAAACTACAGAAGAAATGCTAGATTGTTGGATGACCCTAAAGTCTAAGTTCACTCTATTTAAAAGAACTTAAACCTTAAAAAAAATAATAATAAAAAAAAAATGGTCAGGAGAGGTAACTACAGTCTTTTCTCTTCTGAAGCAATTATGAGTCCTTCTTACAAACATTATGGTGTTCATCTTTGGAAATGGAGTTTTCTCCATCTTTCCCATGTTGACAATTATATTTATAAATCCTTAAGTATTTCATACATTTCAATATAGAAATGTCTGCACTCTTGTATCTGCAGTTCTTTCAAAGAGCAAAATGTCTATTATTGTTAACATGGTGTCTACACCTGACTTGAACTACGCTTCTTCACTCTTAATCTAAAAGGAAATGTTCCACATGTAGACAATTAAACTAACTGATGTTGTAGACAATGTTCAGCTCTAAATGAGGCCCTGCCTGACAATCTTGATCACATTTGCTCCCCTATTTGAACACCTCAATGTATAATGCATAATGATTTTTTTCCCCTTGTAACAAGACAGTTAAGTTCTTGAAAGGGCTGCCTGGTAGCAAGCAGATGAGGTCTAGTGATCAGATAACTTCAACCTGCAGTTCTTTGATAACGTTAAATTGTTATTTTTTAAAAACAAATTATTTTTCAAAAATAAGCAATTGTTTTTCAAAAAAGCAGATATCTCTACAAGATATTCCCAATGTTTAAATATTTTCCCTAAAATCTAGAACATTTACACCTTCAAAAATCATAAAAATTCATAGGAAAATGAAAAATAACAAAAAGATTTCTGATGTTTAATGCCTCCTATCAGCAAATACACCATCTGGTCTATTCAAGCGCTGTTCATTCAGTTTAAATAAAGCTGTCTGAAAGTTCTTCTTTAAGCCAAACATTAAAAAGCGAAAATGCTTGTGTTAACAATGAATGAAGCAAATAATTTATCGCTATTAAAGCACAACTGGCCAGCACCTTCCAGCAATCCAAGAGGGAGGCAGAATGCCTGGTTTCCTCTGGAAACTTGATTGGCTTCACTTTCATCCTGGGCTGCAGGTTGTATGGCTGAAGCATTCCATGCAGCAAAGCACTGGAGATAACTTATGCTAATGCAGTAAAAAAGGATCATCTGATTCTTACTTTCATTATCCTTAATAATCTCATCTTTTTCTCAACCTTCAAACAGATCTACAAGTTTTAATCAACAATTTCACAAATATAAATTTCCCCACCATTAATCATCCTTTTTCAAATTCCTTATGGAGTGAATTACTAGCTGAGAGGGGACGCCAATTCTAGTAAGTGAATGTTACCCAGCAGGGATATAAAGCTGTCAACACCACGGTGCTCTTGCCTGCTCTAAACATTCTCCCAGCCTTCATATGTTTTTTAAAGAGATATAAGCCTTTTTTTTTTCCTGAGGACCTTCTATAAAAGCTGAATGTCATTCACATCTGAGCACTTACATTTTACTACATACATGCTTTAAAACACAGCTTAAATAAGAGCAAAACATCCTAGTAAGTGTTAGAAAGACAAAGCAAAACTGATCTAGTTTCTGATAGAGCCTTCTGAAGCTAACCACATTGTAAACAATGCACTAACTTTAAGTTTCCTTTTAAAACACAACCTTGGTGACTGTGGTAGAGTGTCTACCACCTTTACCAGTAAAATCCAAGCACTAAAATCATGTTCCCCCTTTTTATAATAAATATTTGGTTCTCATTAAAAATTTTAAAAACTCCCTTTTCTTTTCCTAAAAAATTTGAATAATAGCAACATAATTTACCATTGCAACCAATGTATTAAAAACATTTATCTATCTCACTGCTTATCAAAAATGGTAAGATAAATTGCTATTTTATCTAGCAGCCAATTAACTTAATGATTTCTCCTATTTGTATGGGGAGAGTTTTTTAAAAAGAAGAACACTAAAGATTAACACATATGAGCTATCAAATTTTGAGCTCTGTTCTTAAAACATTTTATACCCATTTTATGACATAGATAAGACTGAAATATATCTGAAAATGATAATAAATGATGAAGAGTTATAAATATTTCATAGTTATCCATGCTTATTATATTGCTTATTAAAATTTTTAAACAAAAGGATGTAGAGTGGTAGAAATTAAATCTATTTCATATTTACCCCACGTTAAAGAAAGACTTTCAATTAGAAAGTACCTCTAACTAGGAATTTATTTAAACAGTTTTTAAAATTTAGAATGTGCATTTTTAAAAAGGATTGGCTTTACTCCAGTCTATATAGATGATTAAAAGTTACAAAGAAATTAAATTATTAACATCTTAATGTACATTTGGAAACTATATAAACTTAAACCCACAAAATAATTATTAACATTCAATGAGAAAGCTTTGTACTATCAAAATTTTATATTCTAAGTTATCATATTTTAAAGTTGTCTAAATTAATCTCTTTCAATACTACATAGAATAAAAGCTTTCTTTTAAAATCTTGTTTTAAAAAATCCTTTAAAAATCTTCCACATGTAAACTATTCTAATCAGTTTACTAATAAGTATTACAAATTGTATGAACTAAGACTAAATAAGTAAATGTTTATTTTCAGTTTGGGAACCTTCAATATTACTAAATTATGTTAAAACCTCAGAAAAGGTGACTAAAGCAGCTTATTGAAACAAATGTTATTATTTTTCATGAAGACAAAAATTTTAGTTTGTATCAGATTCACAATATCTGGTCTAATATAAATTATAGTTTCAAAAAATTCAAAAAGCAGTCACTATTTAACACCAAAGTTACCTCTGGTCAGTAAAAAGAGGCAGTTTCTTTCACAGTCAAATATGATATAAAAGGGGGAAAAGCAACCTTAATTTATGGACGCACAATTGGTAATAATTACATTTTAAAATGTTGACAGACTTCTTTGTATTTAGTGAATTCTGCTAGGTTTCACAAACACTGAAATTTTAAGTCCAAAGATGTTTTACACAGACGGGGCACTTTCAGAATATACTGCCTTCAAGAATTTCTGAAAAATTTTCAAACAAAATCAGCACTTACCATCTTGCATTTAGTTCTACCATATTCATTATATATTTTTGTTCATTATATGCATATGAATGATTTATATGAAAAGACCAAGATTGTGGCTTCAGCCTCAGGACAACACAATAATAAAACTCCACTCTTGAAAAGTGGATCACAAAACTACCAAGTTTTTTTCTGCTTCATTAAAAGTATATTTTCACAGCTCCAAAAGGGAAGATTTATAAGCCACTCTCTAGAACCTAATATATTTTTTTAAAACTTTGAAAATTGGGAGAATGAATGCTTCTCAAGGGACGTGATTAGTATAAAGAATTAAGACAAACCATGCTGAACATCTACCACAAATAAATATCAAAATAAGTTTTTAAAATGTCACTTTATAAAATGTATGCTTTTAACTCTCTAAAAGGGAATGGACATTTCAACCTAAGTATCTTACTTCAAAACACACATCAGGGACACGAAGAACATGGTGGTGGCAGCTTATCACTCAGTTTTGCCAGGGTTTTGTATTGTTTTAGGCCGCCCAATAACCAAGAATTATATTAAATAAGATACTGTTGAAATATTAGGTGGAAAAACCTAGATGTAAAATATTTAAAGGCATATTATCCCAAACCCAAATGCACAAAAATGTACCATGTAGAACAGTGCATTTTATATATAAAAGACAACTAAGCAACTGGCATATAAACCCTCCAAAATATTTTAATGTTTAAATTTAGTTTTATTTTTTCAGATTACTTTTACCAATCACTTTTAAAGAAAGTAGCTGTTTAAGTAGTAAAAACAACAAAAGACTTTCTTTAAATAATATTAAATTATTGGGAGAGGAAATAGCAGGTGGCTAACAATGTTACCTTGCTATTTTCCTCTGTTCTTTAATTCATAATAAAATTACAAATGCCTGCGTCTAAACTTTACAGACTACGGTAGCATTAAAGCTTCTAAGGGCCTGACAGATCCATGGTGATTCTTTATTTCTCACTTGAAATTAGGTAGGATATAGCCCCAGTTGCCAACTCATTCATCTTAAAGCACTGTCATAACTACAAAGTAACACCAAAGCTTGTTTCTGTACTAGCCTGAGCATTAACAACTATCCCATCAAAGCCATCGCACCTAAACTTCGTCCCTCCAACAGATAGTCTGAGGCAAGGCAAAAGAATTAAATCACTAAAAAGCTCTCTAGGAAATTCTAGAAACAGTTAGCTGGCTGTGACATAAACCTGCCAACACCTCAGCACACAGTGGCAAAGTGCCCAAAAAATGCCACCCTCTGGGTAAACCACTTTCTTGTTTTAACTCGAGATGAAGCTACCAGTTGCAGAGAGGCGACTAGGGCATTATTTGGCAACCTGGAATTGACTTCCTGTAATCCTACACCGAAACAGCGCCTAATCAACCTGAACCCTGACACCCGGGCCATTATCACTGGGCCGCGGGCTGCGCGCGCCTCCCTGCTCCAGGCTGTTACCTCCCACGGCCTTGGCCACTGCGCCGTTGGGCCTCCCGCGGGCTCCCATGGGGCTGCCGTTCTGCTCCAGTCGGGCCACCTTCACCGGGGGAGGCCCCTTGACGTCGGGGCTGCCGCTCCGCCGGTCGGGGCTGTCCCGCAGACACGGGCTCTCGCTCCGCCGCTCCATGCTGCTCCGATTCGGAGACAAAGTTCCCACCGGCAGGTCGCAATAAAACGCGCAGGGACCTAGGGAGGGGGCGGAGGGGAGGGAAGGGGGAGGGAAAAAAAGAGGGAAAACCGCTCACACACGTGATAGACGTTCAGGCCAGTGGCAGAGCGCTGCACCACAGCCACACAAACTTCCTCCCACGCCGCCCGAGGGGCCCAAGGCTGGAAGCAAGTCCAACCTTACCCTGGGCGGCCCAAAAGAAGCCCAGAGCTTGGGGTGCTGCGACCCTGCCCAGTCGGGGCTTCACTAAGAGTTAGCCCTCGATGGAGCGGCTAGACTAGGCGCCCCTAGACGCCTAGGAGCCCATGGACGCCTAGGAATGGACCATTCATTAGGGCAGGGTTGGTATAAACCGTTCCGAGGTACCACAGCCTCGCCGTCTGGGGGTCAGGGTTGCAGAAGAAGACAACTTTAAAAAAAGGGGGTTCACCCACTCCTGGACAGAGCGGGGGTGTACCCAAGTCCATAACCAAATGAATCCTTGGTAAATATGTTAAAAATGGCCAAAGGCCAGGTAAAAAGGACACTTGAATACTCACTTTGTACCTTTACGGAGCATATTTTCTTTTTCTCTCCTCTCTCTCTCTCTCTCTCTCTCTCTCTCACACACACACACACACACACACAGAGAGACACACACACAGAGACACAAACACTCTGCATAATATTAACCCTAACTCCATATTAATACGCATCCCAAAACACTCGGAGGTATTTATAAGAATAACCTCCATCACAAAAGCGGAGACTACAATCGTTAATATTTTGGAGCGTTCTTATCTTCATCTGATCCTAAATGCTTTTATAAAGCTCTTCAGCATAAAACACCAGAGCAAAAATCATGTACATCCTTAGGTGCAGGAGCAGCCTTTATCAACTCCAATTTTAAAATCACTTCAGAAAGTTTTCTCTGGGTCCTTTGGCGGTCAGCGCACTCCTTACAGAAGTCGCAGGTCTCGGCACCCCTGAACTGGGGTGGGGTGGGGGCAAGAAAGGAGGAGAAACACCTGATGAAACAACGCTCGCACTGTCGCTGACACCCGGGAGAAGCAGAAACCCGGCACAACACAGAGCGGTGGGAATCCTCGCGGGCGCGTTGGCCGCGGGAGAGGCCGCGTAGCCGCGGGTCAAGGAGACAAGGTGGGGGTGGCAAAGAGAAGGAGGAAAAGAAGGATGTAAGAGATGCAAAGAGGGAGAGAAAGGGTTGCGGCTGAGGGTTCCACGGCACTTCCTGGCATCTCTGTCCAGAGGAGTGAGAACGGCAAGGAAAGAACTTAGCCAGCCCGGGGCTTCCCCGAACTCCCGAGCACCGCGCGGGAGCCCTCGCACTGCGTACTTACTGCTCACGGTCTGTCTGAAACTTGGCTGGCTGGGGCTCTGTCCATGGAGCAAAAGTAGAGAATCCAGGGTGGAAAGTTTCTGGTGCTTTTCTTTGCAGTGTTCTCCTAGTCTTCCTTTCTCTTTACTCCTTTCCTTTTCCTCTTCCCCGGGTCCTAACGTTTAAGGTCCTGGGTCAGGGTGTCTTCTTCTGGTGCGGAGATGGTTGTTATGATGATGATTGGGGGGGGGGGGAGTAGGGGGAGGAGGAGAGGGAAAGGAGGACTCCTCCAAAGGGGCACCCGAGCGAGCGGGGGAGGGGACGGCGGAGGAGGGGGGAAGAGAGGAGGCTGAAAGAGCCTTTCACACCTTCGGGAAGTAGACCGATTCTGGAGAGAAAGGGCTGAGAACTGGAAGCCGCCGGAGGCGGCAACGGCGGCGGGTTCGCAGTGCCCCTAGCTCGCGAGGAGGAGCGGCCAGAGCCGTGGGGCCGGTGCCACCAAAAGCCGAGAAGGCGCAGGGACCCGGGACGGCACGCAGAAGAAAATGCGGCTGCCGCCCAAGCTGTCACCTCCAGCCTCTCCCCTCTCGGCCGCCTCTGCCAGCAGCCAGAGCCGGACTCACTGACAAGCCGCAGAGAGAGACACACTGAGAGGGAGATGATTATTAGTTGCGTTGAGTCATCAGGCAAAGTGAGTCCTTTTGGGTTGTCCTCGGTTTCCGATTTCTCCCCCTCCCCCTTTCCGTCCCCAGATCTAGCGCCTTCAAAATAATAATTTGGGGTGGGGGTAGGGGAAGTCTCTGGGTTATTTCGGGATGAGAATGGGGGGGACGGATCTAAACCCAAGCCAGACTGGTCCACCGCAATGGAGGAGGGGAGTGGGGGGCGGGGAGGAGGGCTGGGGAGGTTGCGAGGGGAGGGGGGCCCCGCCTGGCAGGAAATTAAACATCAATCAATCAATCGCTGTGAGCAAGGCGACCCAACGGCGGCAGGGCTGCGGAGGAGGCAGAGGGACAGGAGAGGGGGTGGGTGAAAGGCAGGGAGGAAAGGAGGAGGAAGGAGAGAGTCGGCGGTGGGAGCAGGGTGGCAAGGACCTCGTGCTCGGGGCGGCGGAGAAACGAAGGCAGAGGACCGATTGCGGCGCGAGGCGAGGGCCTTAGCCGGCGGGTGGGTGCGTCTGAGTGCTGGCGGGCGCCAGGGCCCGGGGTCTAGTCCTCCTCCTTGTGGCGGGTCCAGGGCGCGGCCGCCTCGCCCAGCCCCTAGGCGCACTGGTCCCCGCGCGGAGGCGGAGGCGACCAGGCGGACGCTGGATGCCCAGTCTCCCGGCACAGAGGCGCAGACCGATGCGTAAGAGGCGGCAGCAGCTGCCTCGGCTCCCGGCTCTGTTAACTGCGCGGAGTACTTTCGACTTTGGAGATAGGAGGGCGATCGCCTCCCCCACCCACCGCCTCCGCCCACCACCCACCGCCTCCGCCCCTCCGAGCAACTTTTCCCGGTGCCTGTGAGCTCCCCCTCCGCGCAGAGCCGACGGTCCGGGCCCGCTGCGCTCCGTGCCTCCGCGCGCTCAGGGAAGGCCGCTTCTCCCTCAGAGGTGGCACGGCCGTGGGTCCAGAACAATAGCCCGGGTGTCCCGAATGGCAGGAGCAAGGCCACCGCCTGCCGGGCTGTGGGTGGCACAGAAGAGGGGGTTGCATCGTGGGCGCAGGGCGGGGTGCATCCCTGGATGGCATCCCTGGAGCGCTCGCAGCGCCGGCGACACCGCGAGCTGCGCAGCTCAGGCCGCCTGGAGGCCGTGAAGCGACGACTGCAACTGCAGTGGGGCTGCCTGTCCTCGGGCTGCGGGACTGGGGCTCTTGGAGACCCCAAGCTGTTCGGGCCCTGAGCTTCGAGCTCGTGGAGGGGTGTGCGGTGAGAACCCAGCCTCCCTGCCTAGAGAGAGGCCGCGCAGGAGCTTCCCTAGCAGGTCCGCGAAGGCGTAACAGAGGCACAAACTTTTGCCGACTCCCGCGGCCGCGGCCGCCGGCTGCCGGGCTCCAGTCGTGCTGCACATTTAAGGTGGAGCGGGCACTAGCCGAACAGGCTGGACTCTGGGCCGCGCTTTTGTCCCTGACGTCCCGCTTGGACGCGGGACTTCCTTAAGAAAAAGCACGTGGGCAGGGGCCCTAGCCCCCGCGAGAAGCCTGGGGCGTCGGTGGACACTAGACGCTGGGACCTTGGGGGAGAAAATGTGAACACGTCTCAGGAGGTCTTGAAGCCAGAAAAGCCCCTTTAGCTGGCTGCGCCTCTTGTCTCTCCTTCACACTTTGACTGTCCCCTCCTAATCCCCAGGACCCCAAGGACTCTCCCACAGCTAGTTGCTCGAGCCGCAAGTCCCCCTTAAGAAGCGCTGACTGTACGGCGGCGCCAGAGGGCCAAACTAAATTCTGTTTCGGAAAACGCGCTCGGGGGCAATTATGGAAATTCGGGACTTGGGAAGGGACAGCTGAACGCTGCGTCCGCCGATTATGCCTGGGACCAGGCCGCTGTCCAGTCGCGGCACAAACTCTCCCTACTGACGATGAGTGGTGCGTTCAAAGTCTAGGAGGCGATGTTTGAGGGGCTCTAGAAGAAAAAGGGTCCCAGAAACGAAACCTGTCCCCAGCCTGAGTCTGGGTGCTAATTCCCAGTGAATTCTGCACCCAGGAGCCTCCCACCAAGTTCCAAAGAAGCAAGAGGCGACCCGAGTGGCGATCCGACCCCAGATGAGAATGAAAGCAAACATTAGGGGAGCCTGAGCCCAGGGAGTTTTAGGCATCTCTTTTCTTTTCCCTGTCCCCCCCTCCCCAAACTCCATCCTCCCCACCCCCACCCCCAGTCAAAAGAGACAGAGAAAATGCAGAATTCGAAGTCGGTGAGAGCAAAGTGGTTCAAGTTAATCAACCCGTGATGGTAGCTAAAAGATTTTTGGCAGCAAAGAAACAAACTGTAAGTTTGATCAGCAAACTTTTTTAAAAATCTTATATCGTGTCGAAATGAGAAGGGGGTGTTGCAAAAACTAACTACCACTGTCAAACTTATCCGGTTTCCAAAATGGGGAAAGGCGTTATTTCTTACTAATATCTTAACAATGATAGTGACGCCGTTTCCTTCCTTACCTGCTGTTGGAACTGCGGAATCCACCTCCGGATCAATGTCCAGGAACTCTGAAGAATTGATGATATTAGGACTTGAGTACTTCTGGGGGGAAAAAAATGCAAATCGTTTAGCCAGGATCTTTTCTGTCTGATTCGTCACTATTATTATATCTGATGATGCGAATGGTTGGAACGATTCGATCCTAAGTCATTAATGAGCTATTTTATAAACACCACTGTCTGAAGATCTTCATTTACATTTCGCTAAGGATCACTTCACTAACCTCACAAGCTTGTGTCAACAGCAAGATTACGGGGACTTTAGTTACACTCTTATAAACAACACGGCCGTATTGTTAATCAGTTAATATTTTATAAAGTGTAAATATTTTATTATGTTATGAAGGGAACTATTGATTCTAAATTATTAAACCCCCAAGAAGGGTTATTTAAATAAACTACACAATTAAGTACAATTAAATATACATCATGGCTACATTCTGAACCCTAGTAAATTAATTGATTGTTCTTGTCCATTTTTTATAGTGAAAAAGAAATCTATCATTTTGGGCAAAAAAAAATTGCTTAAAATTACATTTAAAAAATAAATGAAAATGCATTTAACATACAGGAAACTGTGAAATTCGATGAATTATTACCAGAAATGTATTTTGAATGTTTGTAGAGTTATGTTTAGTAACATGTTTTACAAATTTCTTTCGATTTTAAAAAAGGAAATCTAGGGAGTTTTGCGATGTATGCCGGGTCTGAGGTTTTTTTTCCCCTTCAGTTTTGTCCCTAATAAAGGCCTTTTCTGTTTAAAATTACATATGCTTTCTTCTGCACAATTTTTGTATTGACCTTATTTCAACTAAAGTAAGCAGTTATTTCCAGCATGTTTAATTTCTCCAAGAAGACATATTTTAAATAACACTTTTTATTTTTCACTAGGGTTTTCTGCTTTTTAGAACAATAAATAAATTCGATGATTATTCAAAATTTTGCTTGGTTTCGGTTTTATTCCTCTACATGGTTTATTTCCAAACCTTAAACAAAATCACACTCCAAAAAAAAAAGAGAGAGAGAGAATTATTATGTTTGTCTTTTTTTTTTTTTAATATCTCTACCCAAAACTCACTTTTGCATGTTGCTTAGTATTCAAAACATGAAGTTCATCTTTGGGAGATATTTTTATCCCTGTTTGCTTTTCACTGACATTTTTGTAGGGAATCTGCTCCGACTTTTCCGTCATCCCCCGCCCCCTTTTAATTCCCCCTTAGGTCAGTTGGTTAGTCAAAGGTCGCCAGTCTTTCATAATCACACTGAGATATGTTATTTTAGAAATCAACGAATCTTTATATGCTGGGATTAAATGTGCATGGTTTTTCTTCTTTCCATCTTCTCTCCCTTTTGCTCTCTCTCTCTCTCATCCAGCCTTTCCTTTCCTTTCTCTCTTGGACTGCACTTTTAATGACATTATTTGATTGCTCTTTGTCTACACTGAGGTTGTTACAGTGTGGGCTTTCCACCCAGGTCAGCCTTCCTTCTTAGATGCCGGCTCTTGGCCGCCTAGGCCCGACAGGCTGAGCATAGGATGCAGAGGGCCCTGTGCGGGTCTTCAGCTCTCCGCTGAGCTGTCCCAGCCTCTGAAGGCCCAACATTCATCCCCAGCTTTCGAACTTGGTCACTCAGGCAAAGAGGCCCTCCAAGCAGTGCGCTGCCTCTTAGAAAGCACCCGAAAGTTATGCTGTGTTCTCCTTCCACCGAGAGAAACAACTCCAAGAGATTCTGCCAGCGTCGAAAGCCTTCGACGGCTTCTAGGAACTAAAAAGGGCCTGCCTCTTCCCCTGAGCTTGTCCTTCTGGGGGCGGGAGGAGGGCGGGAGAGAATCATTTCTTTCAAACGAAGCCCACGCCAGCTCTAAAGCCAATTTCCGCCGCGTACTGTCTGTGGAGAGAGTTAGGCGACCAACACTTTCCGGACAGCATACCCGAGCAGAGTTTAGACTGGAAATCCAATGCACCAAGAGGACAAGGGCTGGGGGCCAGAACACCGAGGGGAACGCGCCTTGAAGGGCAAGTTGACCAGGATGGGCTCCAGCCCTTTCCCAGACTGCTCTGGGGACTGACTGGAGCCCAGGGGCGGGGGACACTTACTTCGCTATCCGCTTGCCTTCTTCGTTGGCATCGACCAGACAAGTCAACCCGCACCAGGCAAAGATAAATGACTCCTGGCTGCTCCAGCGGCTCTAGCGGCCCGGGCGGGGGCGGAGCAGTGAGGAAGCCGTCGGGCAGCCTAAGCTGGGGCGGCGGAGGTCCTCCTCCTGTCCACAAAAGAACATGCCCCTGCGGCCTGGACAGAGATGCACCCGGGAAGAGGACTAATTGGGTAGTGGGCAACTAGACCGAATTAGGTGGGGAGCCTAGCACCCCAGTGGTCCAGGGGAGGAGAGTTGGAGGTATGGGGGAACCGACAGAGCAGAGTCCACGGACAGGGCAAGGAAGGCGCGTTGGTCCACCCAGGAACTATCTGAGATGAGGACAAGTTTTCTGCTCTGAGGTCTCAAGCATAGGAGAGGATCGTTGGATGTGGGCTCTGCCTGCCCCAAGAGAGGATAACCAGAAGACAAGTTTTAGATACGGGGAAGTCGTTGGGTGGAAGATTTGGATGCCCCGTCAGCCGCCCTGGCTGGGAGGCCTGGGAAGGCAGAGGGCCTTCGGGCTCCGGTCACTACCCTGGTGATACATGGTAACGCCCACCCTGGATGGGGGGGGGGGGCGCTCGGGTTCCCTTCATTGTTTTCCAGGATCAAGAACTTAATAGGTGGATCTTAATAGGCGCTCCTTCTGCAGCAGCGCAGCGAGAAAATGACTGTCCTGCTAATCTAGTTTATGTGTAGAAATCGACAGTAAACGACCGAGAGATAACAAGGCAAAGGGGGAAGAAAAGCCAAAAGAGCCGCCGCTACCTCCCCGCCCCCACCTTGGGGCTGCAGCGGCTGGGGCAGTGCTAGCTACCCGGTGCGTTTTCCTCTGGGAAATACCAGAGGGACTTGGGCCCAAGGTGGCGGCGAAGAACCCCGAGGTCTCGGCTAGTTGTTAAGGTCCCTCCACCTTCGAGACCGGGTCACTGCCGGGGTCTCGGCCGGGAATCTAAGCGTCCTCTTCCGACAGCGCCACCGCGTGGGCTATGGCCGAAACCTGCGGCGCTGGCTCTGCAGGCTGCGTCCTGGAGCTAGCCCTTCCTCTTCGCCTACAGTCCCGGAGTTAAGGATGCGACGGGGGGGATGGGCGGTCCCCGGACCTGGGCAACTTCCCACCATTCTACACAAAAAAACGCCAGGGCGCTTGCAAAACATCATAACCTTCAGCTTGTCCCAACCCCTTTTAATAAAAGTACACCTGGAAAGTCCAAGCCACGGCACTCCAGCCGCACCCCAAACTCGCAACCAGGCCTGCATCGCGAATTCCGCGCTCACCCCTAGCAGGAGCCGGCCAGCTCGGGCAGCTGGTCCGAGGAGAACCAAACCAGAGCAGTTTTCTGAGTGCATTGCAGATCTGGGCCCGTGCGGGTCTTGAACTGCTCCTGAGAGGTCAAGAAAGCCTGCTGCTGGACCCAGCGTCCCCGGGCACTTACTGGGACCGAGGAAGAGGAGGGTAATCGGTCTATCAAGCGATCCAAAGTCATCGGGAGTGACGGGGAACTTAGAGGGCTTCCCTGGCTGGAGCGCTCTTGGTTCTTTCGGTCGCATGAAGCCCCTCAGACACCCTCTCAGTCCACCAAGGCTTGACATCCGGGCTAAGGTCCAGGTGGCCGTGACCGCGATGTCCCTGGACACAGTTCCTTCCCAACCAGCGGTGCTTTCCCTCCCCGCCCTGCGGCCAAGCCCGACGGAGCTGGGCATCACCTCGCGCTGTCCTGGAGCCAAGTCAGGACTTGGGAGCCCCCATGTCGAGCTTAGAGGACTTCACTGGGTAGGTTGGGGCTTTTTATTTTAAATAAATTCGTTTTCCTATTTACCCCACTCCACCCCCTTCGCGCGCGCGCGTGTACACACACACACACACACACACACAGTGGGACTGTCAGCTACTGAAAGGGACAACGACCCAGAAAGGTGTAAATTCACCTAGTGCCCACTCAATTACAAAGCTCCCAGCCCTACATAAAATAGGAGCAAGCCCAGGAACCTTGAGCGGCTCCCGGGTCGCAGGGGCGGGTACCCAACAGCGCCCACAGTGAAGCAGCGCTGCGGGAGGGCTGAGTTCTGACACTAAGCAGCCTTTTGGCCTGCTCGCCCATACCCTTATTATTGGTTGTGATCGGTTCATTTCTAAAGTCTAATACCCGATGTCCTACCCTGGATGATGCGGCGCTTTCTCCAAGTTTGCCAGGCCCGACACCCCTGCCAAGTGGCTCACCTCGGCTCGCTGTGTTTGCCTTCGCCCGAGTGCCCAATACCTAGCGAGGGGTGGTGGGTCCGGGAGCCCACACTGGCTGCTCACCTCCAGTAGCTAACAGAAGGTGCCTACGGCGTTGCTCGTCCAGCCTCAAAGCTGATTTAAATAACTAATAAGCTCAGAGAAATTTTATGAGGGGAACTTTTCCTTTTAGTATCAATAAAGCCTAGTAATTGGGTTTGTTGGTTACCTAAGCTCGAGTGAGTCAGTCTCTCTCTCTCTCTCTCTCTCTCTCTCTCTCTCTCTCTCTCCCCCACCCAGTTTCAAAAACTTGCAACTGTAAGCACGTTTGTGTGAGGTGTGCGAGTGTGAGTGTGAATATGAAAGTTGTTTCAAAAGTCTTTTGCCTGGAGAACAATCATCATTGTCACTATGTGAGCAAAGAATTTTAAAAGGTGAACTGTTATTATTTCAGACAAGAAAAAATTTGACAATTCAAGTATCACAAGACAAATATACTATGATACGGTTCTAAAGATTTTCTCATTTGATGTGATAGAAAGTGTTTCCTCAATAGTTTGCATTTTAATTAACTTTTACTACATTCTGACTCATGCATTGTAGTGATCTCTGTTGTTTTCAGTGAAAACTTCTATACTATAATACATTCTCCATTTATTTTTATTTTCTAATCTTTTTTAAGCATATTGTTAATAGTAAAGAATTTTTCCACCTGGGAACCTAGCCCCAACTTAAAAATATAAAATACTTTTTATGATCAATACTGCAAATAGCTCATTTGTTACTATCCCCGGAGTTGTTGGCACCTCTACAAAACATCTCTGAAATCTAAAAACAATCTAAGCATGTTTTTCTCCAACCACAGGGATCATAGTTTTACATATATATATTTCATTTTGTTGTACAGAAGTTAAAGATGCCCATTAAGAGGACTTGTTGGAATGTGTTATGCTAAAATTTACCTGAACTTAAATTCTTTACCAAATACAACGGAAATAGTGCTTATTATTGTCAGCCTAACGAAAGAAGAGAATTTCTGAATTGCATTATTATTAGGGTCAAATGCTGTTCAATGAAAAGAACTGGTAGTTCAAGTTTGCAAGTCAAGAGGGGAGGAAAATGCTGGATTCTGAAGTTACTAGGAACACACCCCAACCTGTTTACGTATATCTCCCATGTTTCCATGTTTTGGAGAAAATCTCCTAGCTTTCATTCAAAGCTAGGAAATTGATGAATTTTCCTTTGTTGACCTCATTTTAGGTGTGAGACCCAAAGTCTGCCAGATAACTTTTAGAGTAGAATTATTTAGAGATAAACCTAGCCCTTTTCACAATTCAGGAAGAAAGAGGTATCTTTCTGACCCTTCCCAGTGTTGTCTCCTCTCTAATCTCTCCTCTTCCGTCATCCAGCGGAGGGAACACCAAAATGCCTGATCTTCCTCTCTCTTCTTAAGTTCGCCACTCATCTCATCTTGATACTTAGCTATGGGAGCAGATCTTGAGCTATAATGGGGTTTATACCCTGTTTCCTGCTTTGTCAGAGGGTTACTGAAAGACAGCTTTCCTTTTCATCCGCTCCTTACCTGGCTCCTATGATCACACATCATCCTCACTTGTTGCCATATTCTAATTCCCAGCATCCACCACAGTACATGTGGTCAGCGAACTCTCAACCGGGGTCTTTTGTCCCCAAGCTGGCCATGCGAAAGGAAGGGGTGTCCTCCCAATGTCCGCAAGAGTTTGAGGAAGTGGTAGGGAAAGATGAAAGTATTAAGGACGCAAGTGCAGGGCCCAGCGGAGTAACAGAGTGTCAGGGATAAGCATCTCAGCCTCCCAGCCAACCTGAGGTCTCACTGGCCCCCTACCTTTCCATTCCAGGTCCCCGACCCCTGGGCTTCGATTACACATGGCCGCTCTGGGAACCCAGGTTGTCCCTCACTACCTTCCTGCCATCCCAGATTTTGGTTTCAGTTCAGTGTTTCGGAGGATGTGGAAACCCCTATTTTATTCTTTTTCTGTCTTTGCCTCATTTGCACTCCACCCACCCCCTTCCTTTTCTTAAGAGCATTCCCCAAGCCTGGTTTCTGCTAGCTCTTCTACCATCTCCCCAAGCTTTGAGCAAGGGCAAGAAGTGATTTGTCTGTTTATAGCAGGTTTAATTAAGACAGTTATGTGCCGTGAACTCTTTGGGCCCCAATCAATGCACTTTGATTTGGAAAGTCAAATAGAATCACATCTTATAAATGCGGCGGCGCTGCTTAGTCGCCCAGACTGAGGGCAAGCGCAGTTGTCCTACACTGGTCTCACTGGACCTGGACGAATTTCCTGCAGGACTGGGAGTCCTGCCGGTTCCAGGGATCGTCAAGCCGGGTCTTCCGGCCACAGAGGCCTTCCTGGTAAGCGCGCAACCGGCTGGAAGCCCTGAGCGCTCTTGGTAGCGCTCAGGATCTGGGCGCTGGACTTCTGCGGATCCGGCTTTCGCATAGCTAGAGCTGTCTCCAGCCTGAGGCCTTTGCCCCGCGCCCTCCCCTCATCTCAACCCCACAGTTTGGGTGGAGGCGGAGGGAGAGGAGAGTCTTTACCCAAGTTGAGCATCCAGCAGCCTCCCCTCCCCCCAACTTTCTTAGGTGCTCTGCTGCAGCCCGGGAGTTTTTCTAATTTGTCATCATTGAAAACCTCAGACGACTGGTATGTAAAACTTAAAGGGCTTTTTAGGAACTCCCTAACTTAAATCACGCAATGGAAGGCCAAGGGGACCAAGGGCGGGGAAGAAGGACACGCGACGAATGTCCCTGTGTGTTCTCCTGGACATTTCCTCTCTCTGCAGCCCTATTGCTCCGGAGCGCGCACTGGTCCATCCTTCCTCCAACCCTCCCCCCACCCGCCCCCACCCCCACCCGCCACTGAGTTTTGGGAAATACCGCTGTCACATTCTTTGGCCTTCAGAAAGAAAAGGGTCAGTTCAAGTTCTCTCAGTGCTCTCCTTCCCCAAAACGTAGACCTAGGACCCAGGACCTGGGGACCAAAGCCCGTAGTGACTGCGGTTCTGGTTATAATCAGTATGAGGTGTACTCGCCTAGACTTCTCTGAGGGCCCCTTTAACTCCAACCTCCACCCCTATCCCTGGCCAGCGATCTAGCCCTTGCCACTCCCTGAAAGTCACAGACCCGCTTCATCGTATCATCTATGATTGATTGTCAGCAGATTTGGTATCCAACAAGAGTAACCTCCATATTTCAAAGCGCTTGAAACATTCTGAGCGTGCCCTGAGCAGAGGGGTGGGTGTGGGGGTGTCTCAGAGGAGTTGTCCCGAAATATGCAGGGAACAGTCGCCTTTGCAGTCGTTGAGACCTTGGTAGGGTAAGCTCTGGCGAGCTGAGTTTATTTCAGCTCCGGGGCCGCACGAATGATCTCGCAACCAGGGTTAGGATGATTGGGGTGGGAGGGTTGAGTATGTCTTTGCTTTTTAACATGCGTTTTTATTTCTGTGGAAGAACAACACTAGTTTTGGAAGGGTGCAGCTGTTTGTCCCTAAGTGGGCTGTGATTCCCCCTCCCCCACCCTTGTGTCAGGCCACAAGGGGTGGGGAACAACAGTCCGGCTTTAGCCTTTGCTTTGGGACTAGTCATCCAGCCGAGGCCCAGGAAACTCGCTGGTGAGTACTTCTTGCTTGCGGCTGGAAGTGGGTTGCGGGAGCTGTTCTGGTACTGTGTCCACCCTGGCACCGCCTACCTGAGAGGTGCTTCCCGGTGGACTTGAATGAGTCAGCTCCACAGTGGAAGGGTCAAAGAACCAGCCGTCCTATATAAATGGACTGTGGCAGCTGCCAACCACTGCCCCCCTCCCCAGGCCCGCCTTTGGGCAGGCATGAGATGGCCAGGGAGCCCCGCCAGCAGCCCCCGCCCCTCAGGCCAAGCTCTGGCCCTGGCAATCTCTGCACTTTGTCATCACGCCCAAGCATTTGACATTCGCAATTATCTGCAAATACCCTGATCGGTTTGTATATGAAACACTTTTTTTCCTGCCTTAAGGTTGGAATCTGGTAAGTTTCAGACAAGTGGTTGGGGCGGGGGGAGGCGACCCAGGGGACCACAGAGGACTGAATTCTGCAAGGTGGGCGGAGAAAAGGGACAGATCTGCGTGCGCCCTTGTTCCCTTGCATCTCCCTAAGGAAAGGCCTCATGAAGGCAAAGAAGGGTCCGGGCCACCAGCCTCGGGTCCACCTTTAAAAAGGAACGTCCCCTAATCTGTGGAGAGAGGGAGTCTGAACACGCAAGAGAGATCTCGCTCCAGGCAACACCCTGAGGTTAATCGTCTTGATAACCGGAAAAGGCGCTGCCCGGCCTGGTAGCCATCACAGGGAGTCAGTCACCAGCTCTCCATCCAGTCGCAGAATTACCAGCTCAAAGAGCCATCCCAGGGAACCTTCTGCTCCGAGCTCTTCCCCCCTTCACCCATCGGTCTGAGGGAAGTAAATTGCGTTCTGTTGCAAAGAAGCGGATGCCCCTTTGACCTTCTTCCGCCTCCCCTTTCCTTGGGCGGATCCTAAATCCAATAGAGAGGGACAGCTTTCCACTCCGACATTACAGCTATGGAGTACCTGCCCACTACAAACCGTCTACTAAAAGAAAAAGAAAAGAAAAGAATAGTGGTGGCGAGAGCGGGTAGACTAAAGGAGCGAAATCATTTATCTAACTCTTCTGCTTTCTCAGCAGCCTTATCCTGACGCCTGGGAGAGCTTGGAGAGCTTAGGTGCCCAGGGACCCAGAGGCCAGACGGTGCCCGTGCATGCGGTGCACACAGCCTGAGCGCCCGGGCTCCGCATCTTACTTGCCAACCAGTCGAGCTCCTTTGCAACAGGCATATCAGCAACTTCAGAAACACTTTTTAGGAAACCCCTTCCCCAGGCATTTAACTTGCTACTCTGCAACATACACTGGATTTTGTGACCTTTCACGCTTATTTCTCATTTTCTGAGAAAGTGAGAGGAAAGGGGGTTAGAGAAAGAGATGTGTTTGTGTTGGGGGGCATTGTGCATTACCTTCAAGAAAAATCAGGGGGTAAGTTAGAAACTCTTTCTGTAACAATCCAACTGCTAAATCGTTGGTGTATTCTGCAAGGATGGGGAGGAGGAGGAGGAGGAGGAGGAGGAGACGACAAATTTCTTCTTCCATTACTCCTAGCTCTCCCTCGCCCTCAGGACCTGGCCTGCCACCTGGGCTGTGAGAACCAAGAGTATGAGGCTGGGAGGAAGCCAGCTTTCCGCGCTCGGGCTCAGCCCAGTCTGGCAATAAAGTGTGGGTGGCTCGAGACGATCTTTATAGTCTTCCGTGGCGCCCTTGCCCCACGACAGACCCATACCGGATAGGCGGTTGAAGCGACTTTTCCACTCACGGGTCGCAGCACTTGTCCAAAGATCCCCAGGAAGTGACCGGCGACTCTGGAGGAGTTTGTCTCCTGCCAGATCCCCTGGGAGCTTGATCTGCTAGTTGAACCACCCTTTGATTAGGCCCTGTCTCGGCTGTGGAAAACCAGGTGCAGCACAGAAGCCCTAGGCTGAGCTGAGGCCGGAGAACTTCTGCTTGTATCACGGGAATCACGACTGAAGTGGGACACACAGGTCAGGTGATACCCATTGCACCTTGCACTGGGTCCGGAACTGCCCTCCGCCTACCTACAGAGGAAATCAAGAAGTCTGGTGGCGGATCAACTCCCCCCCCCCCCCGTTATTTTCTGTCATTTTTTCCTGCCCACATATTAGTGGGCGTGTGACTGCTCTATTCCAACGGTTTATTCCACAGAAAATACCCTACTGATTAGATTAGACTTTGTATATTTGGTTTTCCAGGCGATACCTTCAGTATTCTTACGCACCCCCCTTTCAGTGGGTACTCAGGGTAGCGCCCACTTTGGCAGAATTGATGATCCATTCAGCCCAACCGAGTGCTCATTGCACTAACCAGCGCATCGCATCGCACCTTTGCTGGGGGCATTGCGTACTGCTAGCTAAACGTGCTGGCAACTCCAAATTCCTGCAAGCATCCTCTGGCTTTGAAACTAATTTGTGTCCTATCCTTTCACCCCAAACGGCTTTCCCTTTGGGCACAACTGGAAACCCAGATGTAGGAGGGAAGGGCAGAGCCTGGGGCATTCTTCAGCTCACCTCAGTCCTTGACTTTGGAGGCCTCAATTAACTATCTGCTGTGTCAGGATCGGTGGGTGCAAAGACATTGGGCCCGCGGAGGTGCTCTCTCCCTGAGTCCAGTCTTGGAGGGCAACTGGAGTTGGGGTTGGTTGTGCCGACTACCCAAGGCGTGTGTAGATCCCAAGTAGGGAAAAGGGGCTCGGTGTAACAGGAACGATGGGTTACCTCTCCAGAGATCAGCCTGACTTTGTGAGTAACTTAAGCAGCGCCTCTGAACTCGGGGAACGCGTGATGGTACACCTTCCTGTACCCCCATCCTCACCACCGGATCCTTTCCAGGACTCGCGTCTTTCCCACCACTCCCACGACCTCCCCCCCCCGCCCTTCCTCTTAGAGGCGTGCTGTGGGCACTTGGTTTACCCAGCCGGCGCTTCAGATGTTTATTTGCAGCTAATTGCTTGTGCTGGAAAGTGCTGGTTACCGGAGTCAAACGCTTCCGCCTGCGCAGGCTGACCCTGCCGGCTGCTGCTGGTTGATTCCACTCTCAGAAACCCTGCGACTGGGAGGCGGCTGTCTTTCTGAACCAGGCCATCAGTGCTGCTTGGGACTCCCAGTAGGGGGAGCCACTGGGGACGCCATGACGGCTTGCATACAGGCCTCATGTCGGCATTGCAGCCAGGGTCCACCTGGAAAGCGCTGGTGGCTTCCTCATCTGCCCTCTAGACACCACGCCACAAGCAAAAAGAAAAAGAAAAGAAAAAAAAAAAACAGGGTCCACCCCACTCCCAATTCTTGGTTTTTGTAGAGCGAAGAGGGCAAAGGAGAACTATAATAGGGCAGTTTGTAGTTTGTTCATGTCTATACACATATATGCCCAAACATATGTATGCATATGTACATATGGTTGCAACTAGTTTTAGTTCCACAAAATTTGAGCCTCGTTTTAAATATTTTAGGTGATTTAATTTCTTCTCATTGTATTTCCCAAGTCATTTATTTCCAGGAGCTTTTAGGTGGTCCCAGCTCAGTTGAGACCCACTGGCTTTTTCCTAATATCAGCAACAGATTCTCGTTTTGATCCCATAGACTTAAGTAAATGTTTAGAAGTAAGAGTAAGAGGCAAGTTTAAAGAGCAACATTAATGTAGGGTCAAGGCAAAAGCAGTTAGCTTAATTGTGAACCTACAGACCATTCTACTGTGTTCAGTGTGTCTGTACACTTGTACTTAGGGACCAGACAGTTCATGATCAATATTCTCCTAATAAAAGACTGCATCTTTTCCTTATACTAAAATACATCCATGGGAACCTGCAACTCATAAGAGCTCTCCAAATGCCAAGTCATCAAATCCTCTCTGGAGGGAAGGATAAAAGCAAAGATTTTCAGACTTGGAAGGAAACCTAAAGATCATCTAGTCCTAGAGTTATAGTTTATTGGTGAGGAATTTGATCTTAGAGGCAAAGAATCACACTACAGAGGAGAAAGCCCCGGGAACACTAAGCTCAGACTGGAACTCTCCTCTTTTGACTCAGTCTAATACAGTTTTGACTACAGGCACTATTGCCCTTGTGTTAATTATTTATCCCCACATATTTAAGAGTTTTTAGTAAGGCATACTCCTTTAATACTATTATTATTTAATATGGATATTGGCACTACTAGTGTTGTAATTATAACAAAGTCTGGAAGATAAATAGGGAGGCTGAAATTTAGAAATTGAATTATCTATAACATTGAAATATTTGGGGGAAAATTTAAAATATTGTTTTAAACAGCTTAAGAATATTGAGTATATATACATACGTGAATGAATGAACAAAACAGAAAAGGTGGAATTGGTAGTATCATAAAGGTATTCTTCAAGTTGAGTAATTTTTCTCCAAAATCAGACCCAACCAACTTAGTGCTTAATTTAATTGTGTGGATTTTTTTCTTGTCTTGCTTTTTTTTTTTTTTTTCCTTTTGCGAATTCTTTATTTTACTTTTGGTACTGGGAATTGAACCCAGAGGTACTTTACCACCGAGCTACATCCCCAGTCCTTTTTATTTTTTATTTTGAAACAGGGTTTTGCTAAGTTGCTGAGGCTGGACTCAGATTTTTGATTCTGCTGCTTCGGCCTCCTAGGTTGCTGGGATTACAGGTGTGCACCACTGCACCTAGCTCTCTTTTATAAATTCTTAAGTGTTAAATTCTGGTGTCATTTTCAAGGACCAAATGGAATGAAAGCATACATTTTTAAAATTTGAATTGAGAAAAATAAAATTTAATTTCTAAAAATTTGACTCAGCAACAGAAAGTTTCTAAATGAAATCTTGCAGGATACCACCCCCCAAATGCCATGGTTTTATAATAACCCCTATAAACCCCTATAAATATCAATGACATTTTGTCACTCTATCTATAATTACCTTCTTTTATATTTCCATAAGGTCAATACTAAAATTATTATTTACAGAGCCACTTTACTATTCTTTTTTGTATTCCTGTTCATAAAAGCAATGGAATACATTATCAAATGGAAATGTCTCAGTCTCTTTCCGTAACTAATGTCCAATATTTAGCAAATGGTGCTGTGATGTCATTGAAATGGGTATTGGGCAAGGTACCTATTGATGTATTGATTTCCCTTCTTCAAAGTCCTTTGGGAATTGGGGAGAAAGAGGAAAGTGTAGGTTGTCTGAGATTCCCAATACCTACTCTAAAACACACACACATACACACACACACACACAATTACATTCGGCTGATAAAATTGACAATTCAGAAGTATTGCTTACTGAAATTCATAATAGGATGACATTGAGGTCATTCATCTGATCAACCCAATTTCCCCCCACCCAGTCATTTTATTTCCTCTTCAAATCTCAACCTTTTAAAAGTCAAAAAACCCAAATTTTCAGATAGTCTTCAGTGATGGGAGCAGGAGGAAAAGAGGAGGCTCACAGGAAAGAGTGGATATATTTTTTAAATACACTGTTTCTTTCAAACACACGAGCCCACAAATGCTGCTCTAGGATCCTGTAAGCTCAACAGTATCCAAGAAAACTGGCACTTGCTGCAGATTTCATAAGGGATCTCCGTGTTCCATGGCTTGGTGTAACTTCTCACCTGGGGGGTCTCTGAGATCTTCTTATAGCCTAAACCTGTGATGGTTCACAGCAGACTCATGGCAATAAGGAAGCTGCTCTGATTGTCTGTTTTTTCTAGGAGGGAATTTCAAAGCAAGGTTCCTTTCAGCCTCAATCATTAAACCAATCTTTGAGGAGAAATACTTTTAATTCAAGTCCCAGTAAAAATGCCAATTAAACTGCTTAGAAAAAATTCACATTGTAACATCTGTCTCAGAATTACCACACACAACAGTATCTATAGCCAAGCTGCAAATACATGAATAAAAACTAACCCTAGACTTCCTCTCCTTTGGAACTAGGGAGGGTTGTGCTGCATTGAGTAACAGAGAAACTTTGCTCTAAGGCATTCCAAACAAAACTGCATAGTAACTGCTTTGTTTTCTTGCTTTCTCCCCCCACTATAAGAGAAACTGAATTTTTTGTCTTCCAAGTTTTCTATACATTTGCCTCTAGGTTTAGCACTGCCATCTAGGAAATCCCTACTCATCAAGGCCACTTGATTATTCTGTCTTGTGGGTGCTGGAGTTGGAGGAAGGCACAAGGAGAACATTCTCCTCCTTCCTCTAGCCCTCCCTGCTAGAAAAGGGGTGTATTTACAGGGCATGCAACTCATTTTACTCCATTTGTGGGCCCCCTCTTGATGCTGATTCCAAATACATACTCGAGAAGAAGGATCTAACACTGTCTATACCCATTTCTCTATACCAGGAAAGGCTGGTGGTGAAGATGTTGATGAGGGAAGTAGGATGCAGAGGGAAAGGGAAATGGGACCTTCCTCTTTAAAGGGGGGATGCCAGTGTGTGTGTGTCAAATGAATCTCTTTTTAGAAGATAAATTGATTTAAACAATAGAATCCATCTTCTTGTAATGACTTAAAGACAATTAAAATTACTTAAAGATGATTAAAGTTTCTGTAAATATTGGGGGGGGGAAGTAATTATGCTTCCAGATTTTAAATCTACACATTAATTCTGTCTTTGCCACTTACTAGTTGCACGAATTTGAGGAGGTCATTTTATCTCTCTGAGTCTCATATTCCTTATCTGTGGAATGGGCATAGTTCAGATAGCTATCACATAAAACTGAGAATTAAACATAATACTCTATATAAATTGCACAGTCCCTAGAACATAGTAAAAACTAAGAAAATGTTCAGTATACTATTAAGATGTGGTAATTACTTATCTAGTTTCTCTCCCCATCCCCCCTGCATTGATTCACAGGACAAATGACTGAATTTGAATAAAGAGTCAAATATTGGCTCCCATTGTTCTCTTAGATCCATGTTTTTTTTTTTATACAAAATAACTCAAACTACACTATTATTTCACCCATAAGCAACTTTCTGTGAATTTTATTAAGTATCTCTCACTTGTCCTCACCTGTTTTTGCATCCTTTCTTCCTTTACAACAGCACTCCTCAGCTAGGCTCAGGGGTCAATGTTACCAGGACACTTCTAAGAGGCCATTTCAAAATCATCCATAGAAGGCTGTGCTCAGGCATGTAGAACTTTCCATCGTACACTTCAGAGCTGTGACATAATATTGGTTTGAAGTAGAGAAAAAGAGACTGATTCTTGCTGCAGGAACACAGGACAGGGTGTCATACTAAATGGGGTGAGAAGACCATAGGCCCAACATTTATTTGACTTCTGCATTAATCATGCACAGTGGCCGATATTGTATGGTGTTGACAAAGAAATAATCTGGTTTTCTGAAGGAAAATGGCTACACCTGGCTGGGGTGGGCAGTGTTCTTCATTCAGTTTATAAATTGCTATGCTGTTCTCACTGTGATCAGATTTTTCTCAGGCTGTATTCTTCCAGCTACACTGCTAATAGGAGCAGCCCCAGGAGGGGGGCAGTGAAAAAGCAGAGTCTTCAGCAGAAGCAATGCCAAGGCATCTCTTCACCTACCTGAAGACCCAAAGCAAAACCAGGGGCTCTGCAGGAAGCCTCAAAAGGGCTGCCTCTCCAGCCTCTAGCAGACGGAAGGGACAGTTCAAGATCAGTTTTCTTCCTCCTGCGGCTTTGGATCTCTTTTCTCTGACTTTCTCAGAGTCCCTCTTTATTCAGGGGGCCCAGCACTGCCTTGGACTGGAGAGGCAGTTACTAAATAGGACACCAGTAGGGAAACACCCAAGGCACTGCTCAGTGGGGTTTTCTTTTTCATTCTATGTTTTGTCCTTTGTGAGCTCTGCCCAGATATTTACATCAGTTTGAAACATTGGGACAATAAAATTTCAATGACCATGCAAACTATGTTCACTCCCACAAACCAAACACAAATTGATTGCTCTTTACCAATCAATGTTCTTCAGCAGCTTAGGGGGAGACGCCAGGCTGAGAACCCTAGTCCCAAGATAAAAATCCTCAGGCTCTTGGGGCAACTGGGCCATTATAAACTGAGGTGGAACCATGAAGACCGAAGTAGCAAGGCTCTGCACTTACCCTCCCCTCCTGCAAAAAAGCCATTTGCTTTTATTGCTTCTTTTGCTAAGCTATTTTCAGTCTTGGGAAAGGGAGGAGAATAAAGAGGGGATGGCCCTGGATAATAGTCTTCAAACTGAAGTGGATGACAGGTTCAGGCTTCCACTGACAAAAAAAAAAAAACAAAAAAAAAAAAACCCTCAAAATGCAGTTCTTAGATCCAATCCAGTTTAACAAATATTCTGAGAAACTATTGTTATTATTACCATGTACATTTTACTTCCAAAAGTGAATTCAGAGATATCCATAATTAGCACACCTTGCTAAATGGGGCTTACCTAAGATCAGACTTTCTTCTATGAGGTTCTATAATTGGCTTAACAGTGAAAAGTCAAAGCCGACATCTCATGAACATGACCCTGTTTAAAGGCACACTTAATAATCATTTCAAAATGCTGTATTGTAAGGTAGGAACTGGTTCAGGCACATTGAAAAATATAATATTGCACCCTCTCAGAGCTTACAATCTAAAATCAACTATTAATAAGACTATACTCTGACCACACAGAGGATGAGCAAAATACATAAGAAACAGAGATTTTATAGCCATATGCACAATGACACACAAATTCATGTTTTATAGTGTCAAATGCCAAAGAGTTGCATATTTAGAAATCCTGGTCTTAAAGGAGCTAGTTTCTACACCCCCCCCCCCCCCCGATGGTGTTTGGGTCTTTTCCATGGAGAGAGGGGCACCTCTAATGTTCATGGAAAGTAAACCAACCAAGAGAACTATCCGCAACAGTGTGGAAAGAAACCTGGTGTAGACATTGAAGGTCACTTTCTGCTATGTACAGGAGCACATCTCACCAGACCAGTGGTCAGAATAGGTTTTTGGAGACCACATAGTCAACTTGTTTCTAGCACAACCCAAACTCTCCCATTAGCTCTGTATTCCTTTGCGTTTATGATTGCCATCCCCGTGAAATCCTCCTAAAAATATGTGTAGGAAGAATGACACACTGGTCTGACACATATTAAGTCATTCAGCTAAGATGTGAATAAAGTTCTCAAAATATAACCACTAACAGACTACCTATTATGTGTTTAGAACTATGCCAGATGGTGTGAGGAAAACAAGGAATTTACAAGATCTCACCCTTGTCCTTAAAGAACTGGGAATTCATTTAAGAGACAAGATTCACTCAGGTAGAACAGTTGGCAACAACAAAGACATAATCGATTTCCAAGGGAGGTGGCGCAGTCATAAGTAGTATATCATGGAAGTGACAGATAAGCCTAAGAATTAAAATGGTCCAGAAAGGTGAGGTTTTGACTAGATCTGGAAAGATGGCTGAAACTGAGGTAGGCTGTGAGATGGGGATTGACAAGAACAGAACCTTTGTTGCTGTGAGCAAACTGCTGAGGCTTTGCTTCTGAGCCTGAACTGAGCAAGAAATTTGGTAGCTAGGGTAGGATTGTTTATGGAGGCTTCAAATTTTTCCCCAGAGGATACAGACATGATGGAGAAGAAACTAGAGCTACTAGTTTCTTAAATGCCCTTCTCTGAATTTCTAAGGCCTTTAAAAACAACCGTATCTTCTCAATATTACAAAAAGCATATGTATTTATGGTAGAGGCATTAAAAGGTACGGGTAAGAAAAAAATAAATAAAACAAACCCAGCTCCAACAAAACAAAGGAAAAAGCAATAGAAAAGAACTCTAATGACTTCACTTGGTGAAGCTCAAGGAAAAGAAGGTTCATAATGAAAAGGATTTGGGAGAATTGTCACGACCACAGCAGACAATATGCAGGATGGCAGGAAAAAACAAAAGGTGAGTGGCAAGGAGACAACCTACAAGGTTAGAAAGAGCCTGCTTGTCAGAATCCTGAGGCCCAGACCCAGGGCAGGAGTAGTGGGAATGGGGAGGAGAGGCTGGACCTGAGAGGCCTCTCAGAGGAAGTCCTGGCAGGTGGGATTTCAGGCTTTCCCATAACTGAATAGCAGGGAGAGTCCCCCCTGCCTATTGAAGTCCTAGCTCCTGGGCACAGGGATCCTTGCCTGAATTTTCCCCCTCCAATTATTTTCTTCCAGAGTTGGGATTACCTAACATCTCAGAAACTGGTATGATCCCAATCAGGTATCCCCGAAGTATATCAAGAGGACACCCCAGTTCTAGAAATCACTTTCTGTAAGAGAGATCCTGGAGAATGTTTTTCAGCTCTTCAGAAAAACTTTCATGGATTCAGTCTCTTGGACAGACTTTCTGAAGCCTTCTTCACCCAGTGTAGAAGTGCTCCTGGGCTGGCTGAGGGCCAGAAGAACATCTCCTTTGAGAAAGGGAATTTAAACTCCAATGGTCCAAACAGCAATGGCATGTCACAATTCACCCCAGCACTTCCTCTCCATTGACAAGTCACTTTCCTCAGTTGCTTCATGGTTCTTGAACTCATTTTGCTGTAGTAATTCTTTACCCCTCTTTTTACAACTCCCAGCAACCTTCCTGTCTTTAGCTTATTTTTGAATCACAAGTCAAGAACAGAGCTATGTTGCTAAAAGATACTTTTCTAAGCAATTAATATTTTTCTTCTCTGTTAAAAGTGGTTAGATCTTCAGAGATATCAGCACTTGCGTTAACAGGAATTCTTATTGCTGGAACAGTAAAAGGAGTTTCAGGTTCTCATCTAATAGTGTTCTTCTTCATCCCATCACAAGTGCCCATCACAGGTCGACATTTTCCAGCTCCCCTTAGAGTGAAGAGTGATGCAGTAGCGTATGAACACAACCAAGTTTTGGCTAAATGAGAGAAGTAATGGGTGACACCATTTGATATTTATTTTAAAGAATCAGACAGGCACCTTCTCATCCCATTTGTCTGCTTGAGAAAATACAAAAATTGAAAATATAAATTGGAACACAGAGATAAGATTCAAATGTTGAAGCTGATAGACTGCTACCAGTTCTACATTACCCACCTCTGGACCATTACATAACAATGATACAAGTTTCTACCCTGCATGAGCCATTCTACTTAGAACTCTTCATGTGGCTCTCAACATTTTATCCTGCTTTGTATATATGTAAATTATGAAAAAATAACATCCTTAATATTCATTCATTCATTCATACAACCTTCCATGAAAATATCACAGCATAATAAGTTGGCGACTACATAGGCATGCAGACTTGAGTAGGATCGGGGAGGACTCATAATGTAAAGAATGAATTGTCTCTGGCACGGTGGTACATGCTTGTAATCCCAGTAACTCGGGAGGCTGAGACAGGGGAATAGCAAGTTCAAGGTCAGCCTCAACAACTTAGCAAAGCCTTAAGCAACTTAATGAGACCCTGTCTCAAAGTAAAAAATAAAAAGGGTTAGGGATGAGGCTCAGCGGTTAAGGACCCCTGGGTTCAATCTGCAGTACCCAAAACAAACAAACAAACAAAAGAATGAATTTTCACTTGGAAATCAGAAAAACTGAGTCTTAATAATAGCAGTTGTCATTTACTGAATGTTTACTGTATTACTATAAGCAGGTAACTTATAAATGCTTCACTATAATTATCACAATTAACACAACCTTTTGAGGGAGATACCTTTTTAATCCCAATTTTTACAGATGAGGAGACTGAGATTTAAAAAGTTAAAAAACTTGCCCAAAGTCACAAAAAAAATAATCACCAAAACCCAGATTTGAAGCCAGATATGATTTCACAGCCAATATTCTCTTTCAACTCCTTCATTGCTCAGTTGAATGGCACTGGTTCTAAGGCTGTGCAGTGATGTGCTGGGATCCAGACAGGTAACTCAACCTATTTTTTTCAACACATGCATGTTGATGATAATGTTAACCTCTAAATACATCACAAATGTGTGGTCAAGATCAATAAGATAATTTGTGGCACTGACTAGAGATTGTTGCTTTTGCTACCACTTTCCCCAGCCCTCTGATTCCCTAAGTCCTCTGCTTTGCCTTCCTGCTTGTTCCTCATTAGGACTAACTGCCTTAACTGAAACAAATGATGGGAACCAAGGAAACTTGGTCCAGATTTCTAAATCACATCATACCCATTATGTAAGTGTGAATACAGGCTCCATACCTTTATCACCATCACCATCATCATCCTCATCCTCATCATCACCATTACCACCCATCACTCTACTGACAGGGAAACTCTTATAACCACCCAATTCTTAGATTTCCTCCTCTACCAGTGGTCCTTCTTGTAAAGCTAATAGTTCTTGCCCTCATCTCACCCTGAAGTTGGTTCCCAGCACCCTCTGCTGGGCTCTGTCTGCAGCTCAGAACCTCTTTCTGCCTGTAAAGGAATCAGCTGGCTCCCAGGGAGGTCACTGAAGGAATTAAACAGAGGCATAGACTTCAAAGGCATTCCTGCTGAATGGAAGGCAGTACTCCAATCAGGCCCCTTCCCTAGATTTGCAAATGGCAATTTTCCAAATCTTGATATTCAAGACCCTTAATTTACTTTCCTACTCTTTATGGGGGCAGAATTGTTTGAATTCAAGAATCTGTGGACCACTTACTCCCAACTCCACCTCAGTAACCCTCTATGCACCAATAAGAAGCCACCAAAGACCAGAAACCAAGATAACCAATCAGTTCTTCCAAGATCCATCATGATTTCTGTCACTTAACAGTTTTCAAATACTGGTCAAGGCAACCTTTTTTTGGTTTCTAAGCTATAACATATGGATAAAAATCTATACACGCCTAGCTTGCCTCACAAGATGTTGTGACAATAAAAAGTGTTAATTTGCTGAAAAGGACATTGAAAACTGTAAACTACTATGCAAAATCCACTTATTCCTGCATGATATCAATGTCTATGTGTCGATCCACAAAGTCAGTATAGAAAAATAAAACAAGTTCTTCCACATAAAATGTATTGTTCAAAATTTTTTATATTAACCAAAGCAACACAATGATTAACCTTTACAAGCCTGAGAGGAATGTCAAGTTCATAGTAAACATCCAGTACTCTAAAATGTAGGTTCTGCATATAGAACCTGAGACCAGAAAAAGTCAGGATCCCTTCAGAAGTGAATCTCAAATCAAAGCTAGTTGGGGCCATGGGAATCTGCACCTCATCCCCACTCCCATTCCTGCAGCACAGGAGTCCATAGGACAGAAGTCAAAGTGAAACCCCTGGGTGTTTAGCCAGGCTGTACCCAGATACGTGGGGTGTTTTTGTTGTTGACCCTGTGTTGAAGCTGCCCTTTCCTCCTGTGCAGTCTACTTCCTTTGGCACTTTTGCCCATTTACTAGTCTTCAGCGCCCTCTAGGGTGGGGTCTGTCCTCTGAGCCACTAGAGCAGCACTGTCTGATATAAATATAATGCCACCTATGGTATTAAAAAGTTTCTAGTAGGACTGGGGTTGTGGCTCAGTGGTGGAGTGCTTGCCTCGCACATGTGAGGCACTGGGTTCAATCCTCAGCACCACATAAAAGTAAATAAATAAAATAAAGGTTTGTTTTTATCTTCACTAAAAACATTTTTTAAATGTTCTAGTAGCCATCTTTTAAAAATAAGTAAGTCAAATGAATTTTAATAATGTATTTTATTAAGTCTAACATATATTTTCAATAAGTAATGGATATAAAAGTTACTGAGATTTTTTCCCACAGTAATTCTTTGAAAACTGTTGTATAGTTTATAGTACTAGCACATTTCAATTTGGACTAGCTAGATTCTAAGGGCTCAAGGGCCATAGGTGGCTAGTGGCTCCTGGATTCCACTGTGTGACACTAGTGTGAGTTATTGCCATGCTGAGCCTTCACCCAGTGCCATTTGGCTTTCCATATCCTCAAAGCCAAGTTTCCAAGGTTCCCAAAGTGCTAATAAGATAACCTGATAGAAACTCTTATGACTGAATGGTAATAAGAGAGAATTAAAGGACCTCTATACTTTTTCTCCCTTTGTTAACCACTGAACACCAATGTATACACCCTTACACACATGCTAGAAACATGTCATTTTCTCCCTCTTCTTCTAGTATCTGATGCGTGGACAGTCCCCAACTTACAATGGTTTGATTTACCATTTATCTATTTTATGATGATGCAAAAGTGGTATGCAGTCAGTAGAAAACATCCTTCAAACACTGAATCTTGACCTTCCCCTAGGCTAGGGACATGCTGTAGAATGCTCTCATGCACTGCTCAGCAGCAGCTGAGCCACAGTAACCCGAAGCTCACAGCCAGCCATGCCATCATGAGGGTAAATAACTAGCACTTTACAGCATGCTGTGTCATGTCCAGTAGATCAGCTGTACTAAATGAACTTTTTTTAAATTTTGGTATTTTCAACCTATAATGGCATTTATTGGGATGCAAACCCACAGTAATTTGAGGAGTGTCTATATTTGAACGCAATAGTAACTTAATAAAAAGAAAAGTATTATTAAATAATAGTGAGAATTTCAGGTCCAGCTGTGGCGAGATAGCGGCAGGTGTGCTGAATGTATAGGAAAGTCTTGCCAGAATTCTCAAATAAAAGGCAATGGGCAGCTACCTAACTCCTTTTGAGTAGGGACAGGCTTATCAGACATAAGGAACAGCGGAAGGTTTGGGTGAGTTAAGGGTGGTGGAGTTAGTGAATGCAATCACCTCGAGTGTTTCTTGGCTCTGAATTTAATTCAACAAGCATGTGTTGAGTACTTACCACATATCCTGCTAGACAGTGAAAACCCTGAAAATAGGGACCATCTCTTTCTCATCTCCTTATGGTCAATGTCTCAACTGGTGAGTTTATACAATTTCAGCCAAAAGCAAAAGACATTTGATGTTTTCATTTTCCCATGCAGTTTTATTTCGGAAAAGTAAACATATGACATTTGGGAGGCTTTCTCAGATACTGAAACCCTCTGGTGAACCTCTACTCCTACCTTGAGGCTCTCTTGGGTTTGTATGGTTGGAGACTCCAGGTTGACAACCACACCTCCTTTGCCTGACAAAGGAGAGATTCAGATCACCAGATCCTGAACATATCTATAAAGACTTTTTTTTTTTTAACATTTAGGTAATTTTCATGGGGGAGAAGGGTAGAAAGTAGTCAGGCAATCTGTAGAATTTTAATGGAGTGTGGTCTACTTTATTTTTAAAGGCCCAGGCTGAACTCCAAGCTATAGAAAGGGAAGATGCCCAACAATCCTCATGCAGAGAAGCCTTAAGAGTTTTGTGGTCCAAGTGGCCAAAGGGGCCTTTGTATTATTAGAAATTCATCTCAGGCTTTTAATCCTTACAAGCTGCCAAACTCCATGGACCACTTTGTAAACTAAAAAAAAATCACCTTCTTAAAACACAACATAATTTAGTCAAGTCAATCCATAAAGCATCCCACACAGTACTCATTACAAAGAAACCTGGAACAAAAACTCCGTGGACTGGGACGTTTTCCAAGGAATCACAAACTTCTTTGAAAACCAGAAATGTCTGGTGGTCATCTCTTATGTGGTCCATGTGAAAGAGTACCCAGTCAGGGATGGATCCCAAGCTTCCTCTGTAAGCCCATTGTTGGAAACCCTGAATGCATTTCCTCACAGAAACAGTATTGTTGATCAGGTTCCCAGCCTATCCTGCAAGGACTGCTTCATTTAAAATGCTGCTGCTGAAATATGATACTTGCATGATGAAAAATCATAGGATGCTATGTCATTGCTAGGAATTAAGCACTAGAGGAAAACAAGAACATTGAGAAAGAGCTTGATCCTCAGAATAAAAGCTGAAGCCATAAGGAGATCCTGTCCACTGCCTACCCCTTCATTTCCACAACAGGGAGTTTGGGACTAGGAGCTCCTGCCCCACTGACCCACCCATGGTTTGGGTCAGCGACCCTCCACACTGCCACTGCCTTTTGTGGGCTCCCTGAGAAGAGTGAGGAAGGAATTCCTCCCTAGGGTCTGCCACTGGCCAAATGTGCTCTCTCCCCAGTACTGCCCCCTCCTGGGGGAGGAAGCTGTATCCCCAAATTTCTGTTCCTTGTTACACCTGCCTCCTTCCTGAATGAAGAACAGAAGGGATTTCCTTTGTACAGTTGCCCTGAAAGGATTCAGGCAGGGAGGAAGGAAGGCTTTCAATTATTTCCTAGGTGAATATCTTCTCTGAATGTGGGACAGAGAAACAAAGATGGTTGGGGCTGTTCCCTTGACAGAAAATAAAGCAGGCCATGGAAAGAATTAAGAACTCAAGTTTGTTCAATAATGAAATATTCATGAAAACTCCTTTTAATATCTGTGAAGTTGACACAGTGCTACAATTTAAAGGTATTTAAGAAATGTGTTAACTTCAGCATTCTAGTTTTCATATACTGAAGCAAACAATTTTTCAGATC
The DNA here is from genome assembly GCF_047511675.1 of Marmota flaviventris. Taxonomy (NCBI): domain Eukaryota; kingdom Metazoa; phylum Chordata; class Mammalia; order Rodentia; family Sciuridae; genus Marmota; species Marmota flaviventris. The sequence continues at coordinate 35,904,075 of NC_092508.1, read as the reverse complement.
TCAAACTTTTATGTGGGTATTATAATAGCTAAAAAAATTTGCTCAAAGAATTGTATCTATGACCAAGCCAAGTATTCATAGTTCCTGAGATATAGCACACTTATCAGAGAATCTATAAGGCTTATTGTTCATGGATTGATATTAGCCTTAACATGGATTTTGCCAAGAATCAACTGACTTTAGAATTTCAGGAAATTCTGAGCGCCAATATCTGGAAGAATCAGAAAATATAGGAAATGAACCGCCTAGAAAAATTAAAAGGGAATGCCTTTAGTTTTGCTCATCAAATCTACATCCAGGGATCCATTGCAGAGAAACATTTATAGCATATACAACAAAAAGCATACAAGGAGGCCAGGTGTGATGGCACACACCTGTATTCCCAGCAACTCAGGAGGCTGAGTCAGGAGGATTGTTAGTTCAAGGCCAGCCTTAGCAATGGCAAAGCACTTACCAACTCAGTAAGACCATGTGTCTAAATAAAATATAAAATAGGGCTGGGGATATGGCTCAGTGGTTGAGTGCCCCCAGGTTCAATCCCTAGTATCCCCCCCAAAAAACAACCCAAAAAACTATACAAGGATATTCACAGTAATTGCTTAGAATCTTGAAAACCTGGAGGCAACCCAAGTATCTATCAGAAGGGGAATGATTAAATGTCAAATATACATTTCTTCCATGGAATATCATTCAGTAGCTTAAAAAGAAAGAAGATTTATATTTACTCATGTGAAAACATTTGAAGACAGACTTTTAAATGAAAACACATTTCAAAATAATCTGAGCCCAAAGATAACAACCTATAAAGCCATATATTGTTTCTATATGAATATATAATAGATATCATATAAAATATACTATACACATATGTAACTGCACAGAATAAAGGATTGAAAAGAGAGCCTCTCATTCCCAGGGGTGGACTTTTTTCTTCTTTAAGGGGGGCGGATTGTTGAAAGGAGCCTTTTCAAGTCCACTTTGTATTCTTCTATATAGTTCGTGGGTTTTTATAATGGGAAAGTACTTATAAATTAGTTATATAATTTAAAAATTATGTACAAATAATACCAAAAGCCTGAAAAAATTACATATGTAATTGAGGTTGGTCCAGGTATGAGCTTAAGTCTTATCTCCCCCTGGGACTTGGCAAGTTAGAGCATGTCTGATGGGGCAGAATCACCAGGAATCTGTTATTGAGACAAACAGTCACCTGGGAGGGGTTTTGTCCCAAAGGAGGAGAGAGGCAGGCACCCACACGTGGCCTAATAACCAAGACTTGTTGGATGGAAGAGGAGCAGGTGTGGACCTAGCCCCATGCAATTTGTTAACTGACAACAAGACCATAGGAAACATACTCAGGGGCACAGAGAAAGCACTGAACAGACGTACAGGACCCCAAATTTGTGCCTCCTTCTGCATTCTTAGAGAATAAATGCTATCAAGCCATGCAAGTTTAAAAAAATCTTTAGACTCCTGCAGCCCTTTCCACTGTCTCATATACCCAGATCACCAGACCTCAATCTGTTCTCAAATGTGCTTCCCATCCATTGCCTGCTCTCCCTTCCCACTTTGTTCTGTGCAGGAGGTCAACAGAGTCTCTCTGCCTCAAATTCTCTACTATATTTTGTGAACAAAACCTTTCAAAAACATTGAAGATTATTTCATCTTCTTAAAACCCAATGGCTCTTTTAAATTTCATGGACAGTGGTTTCTGATCCTAAACTGAGCACACCCAGACACCACAAAATGACTTGCTTTCCTCCAATCTAATGTTTTTATATCCAGGCCTTTGCAACCACTATTTCTTTTGTTTGAAATGTCCTCTACAGACTTCTCCATCTGGTGAACTCTTACTCATCCTTTAAGATTCAGATGAGAAAATGCCACCACTTCCTTGGCTAAACAGAGTCAGTGACTCCTTCTTCTGTGCACACGCATCTATCATGACACAATCATATCACATGACCATGGCAATTTCCAAGTTTACCTCTCAATGTAGGTCATGAGCTCTTCCAGCATGGAGTTTCATTGCTTCAACAAATATTTATTAAGTATTTACTATGAGACAAATACTGGTCTAGGCACTAGGATCATTGCATTCAACAAGATGGACAAACTTCTTGGCATTTCTTTTAGTTGGGGGGAAAATAAATATTTAACATAATGTTGGTTATTGAAAAGGACCAGGGAGACAACAATTTTTGGGAAGGTGGGTAAGGGGACAGGGGGAGAAGTTGGGAGTCTGCTATTTTGGCTGTGATATTTTAGGTTAGGGAGGGCCTCTCTTGATTTTAAGCAGATACTTAAATCAAGTAGATATCTAGAGACTTGTGTGGGGTTGGGAGAGGATAAGAAGAAAGAGAAGTACAAAGAACCTGAGCTGGGCACAAATAAGAGTGTTCAAAGTAGAGTGAGCAGGTCAAGCAACTACTAAGGGCATAGAAAAGAGAAGTCAAAAGGCCATTTAGGTTTTTGGCCCAAGCAACTGGGTGATAAGAAGTGAATTACCTTATTTCTCTTTGTATATTCTCCTCATATGTGCTTAATATACAGCATTTTATCAAGCAATTTTTGTTGAAATATGGTCTGTAACTCTAAGATTTCTTGACCTCTTGACCTTTATTTCAATGGTGATGCTAATTTGTCCAGTCTTATAAAGCATTTTTTTGTGAAAGTTTTGGCCTCTTTCTTTCTTTTCTTTCTTTCTGATACTAGGGATTGAACCCAGAGGTTCCTTATCACAGAGCTACATCCCAGACCTTATCGATATTTTATTTTAAGACAAGGTCTAAGTTGCTAAACCTGCCCTTCAATGTGCAATCCTCCTGCCTCAGCCTCCCAAGTGGCTGGGATTACAGGCCTGTGCCACTGCACCCAGCTGAATATTCTGATCTTGATATGAATTTTAAGTCTGAAGTTTGGTGCTAGGACCTACCCTTTAGCAGTGGTGCCCAAGTGTTGAGTGACAAGCTGTGTGTGTGCACGTGTTTTTATTTCTACACAGAATGTAACTGGAAGAAAAGTCAGTGCTCTAGCTTCAGCTGTACACGGTATTTGGTTTCTTTACTGCGTTTCTGTGTTTTAAAAAGTAGTTAACAAAGGGGTGGCGGGTGGTGACGACATAGAAGGCATGGAAAGAATTCGGCAAAGCCTCTGAATGAAAGACCACACACACACACACACACACACACACACACACACTCCTCTGGCATTCTGCCAGCTGAAATGCTTTACACATCTTCAACTAACCATATACACAAATCTGTGTCATGCCATATATATAACGACGAGCTAAATATAAAAAAAATCATAAACAATGACAATCTGAAAAATCACCTGAAATCCTGGTTTCATCATTGAAGATCAATTTATTACTACCTCTTTCTGGCAACTCTTGCATGATTAATGAGTGTTGTTTGATGTAACAATATACTTTTGCATTGGGATCAAGGAGTAAAATAAGAAATTGGGACTTAAGAAATGCTAGGTCTTAGAGACCTGGAATGCTCAGTGAAGCCCCTGGAACTGTAAACATATGTGTTGACAGGTGTTTCTGCTGAAATGGCATATACATGACATATGTATTCCTGAGAATGTTGAGTTCTGTGAAACTGTGTGCCCAAAACCACAAAGTTTGTAGAGGAAATATAGTTGGGGCAAACCACCCCAAATCTGTGGCACTTGATCATTACAGCCCTACCTAAATTACTGACAGTACAATTTTAAATGAATAATGTAGCATAACTTTAAGAGACATGTTAGATTCCTACTCAATAAATTAATATAATAAATCTGAAATTTAAAATTTTTAAAAGTCAACTTAGTTTAATGAACAAGGCTTTGAGAGACAAAAGATGGCCACAGATTTGTGTGTGTGTGTGTATGTGTGTGTGTGTGTGTGTGTGTGTGTGGTTTTGGGGGTCAAACTCAGGATACTTACAGTGCACACTAGGCAAGCTCCTGCCACTTCTGAACTACATGCCCTGCCCACCACCCCTACATATTCTTTGTTACTCTGTCCATTGAGAGGCAGAATCCAATCCCCTTTCTTTGAGTCTGAACTTGCTTGACCTGTAGAATGCAGCAAAAGCTCTAGAATTTCTAGGGATGAGTTTATTAAAAGGCTTGGAGCTTCCACCATGGACTGGGAAGCTGGTTTGAGAGAAGTCAGCAGCCCTGAAAGTCCAAACACCCTGAGATCAGTGTGCTGTGAGGAAGTCTGAGCTACCCACAGGGAAGGAAGGAAAGGGAGAAAGAGAGATGGGGAGGGAAAAGGGGGAGAGAACAGACAGACAGAGATTGTGGGGGAGGAGAAGAAGTGAGAGGAGAGAAATGTGGTCATGTTCCAGCTATTCCAGTCCCATCCCTCATGGTCATCATCGTTAGAGGAGATGGTGCAAAGCAGAGGGCCTTGCCCAAACTGTCAATATGTGAGTGAATTAAATGCTTATGTTGCTTTAAACCACTAAGCTTTGGGGTGGCTTGTTATGTAGCAATAGATAAATGAAACGGGGTTGAAAGGGAGAATCGAGGTTGCTGAACTCTATGTAGAAAAAAGTAAAACAGAACAATAGTGAGATGCAGCCGACTGGGTAAATTGAGTCAAGGAAAATTCTGTGGGGCAAAAGGGGACTACACTCACTTATGGCTTATGGCATTTACAATATTAGGTGCTTTTTTGGTGGGAGTAACTGGGGATTAAACTCTGGGGCACTTGACCACTGAGCCACATCCCCAGCCCTATTTTGTACTTTATTTAGAGACAGGGTCTCACTAAATTGCTTAGCTCCTTGCTTTTGCTGAGGCTGGCTTTGAACTCGTGATCCTCCTGCCTCAGCTTTCCAAGCCACTGGGATTACAGGCATGCGCCACCACGCTTGGCTTATTAGGTGCTTTTCTTTCAATTGTTGTTACATGCTGACACAAAATGTGAAAATGCTAGAAGAAAAAGATGGTTTAAAAGAACACAACATCGTTCAATATACAGATATCTCACTTACCAGCCATATACAAGGTATTTCTAATTAAAGAAACATTAACTATAGAAGAGCAAATTGTACATTTTAGAAGCTCATGTTGTCCACAGCGTAAGAACTAAAATATTGTGGCTGGTCCTTTGGATTTTGCACTTTAGATTCAATTCACATGACTTGCTATGGGTAATATCATCAGGCAGATGAAAGGTGAATCCCGGAGAGAGTAAAGGGTTCCCACACAGAGATGAGATGCCTCTCTTAATTACAGGCAAACAAGGAATAGAAGAAAAGGTAAAAGGTATCTATGAAAAATCTATAGTTAACATAAAGATGAATATATAGATCAAGGGAATAGAAAAAAAGTCCACACATGAATCCTTATATTTATGGTCAAATTGAATTTTTAAAATGTTGTTAAAACAATGCAATGGGGAAAGAATAGTTTTTTCAAAACACAGTGCAGACCATTGAAAATCTACATGTGAAAACATCAAACAAAAACTTAGAACCTGTCTCCAAGAAAAGATAACAGATTGAGTTGGTGTAGTGTATTCTTGGTTATCAAAAATACTCATGTAGCTTTGGGATTTTGAATGGGTGAATATTCATGATGTGTGGAAAAGCATCTCACTACAGTCTCAATCACACAAAATGGGATTGTGTATGTATACACACAATCTGGAGGGACATGTCCAACTAAGTTGCTTGTGACTGGATGACTTTGTCCTTTGCTTGTGTTTTTATTTTTCTTGTAATGCACACATTAACTTTTTAAAAATAAAAGCTACTTTAAAAACAAACAAAAACCCCCAAACCCCCAAAACTTAGAACTTTATTTTATACTAGAAACACAACACCTCAGACTGGGAGAGATCTTTGCCAATCAATATCTGATAGAGGACATGAGCCCTGAATATGCTAAGAATGCTTAAAACTCAAATATAAAAGAACAACTCAGTTTAAAAATGGGCAAAACAAAACAACCTTCATCAAAAAAGATGTACAGATGGAAAATAAGAACATGAAAAAAAATGATCATCATTATTAGTCATTAGGAAAGTGCAAATTAAAACTATGAGATACCAGTATGTGCTTATTAGAATGAATAAATTAACAAACACAAAACAAAGAGATAACATCAAGTGATGAAAGATAATGTAAAACAACTGGAACTTTCCTATACTCTAATAGGAATACCACATGAACCACTTAGGAAGAGTTTGTCAGTTTCTTATAAGCAATCACTTTCCAATAGGACCCATTAACCCCATTCCTAGGCATTTACTGGAGAGAAATGAAGACATCTGTTCTTAGAACTGAAGTGGATGTGTGTAGCAGCTTTATTCATAATTGTCAAAACTGTAAAGAACCCAAATATCCTTCGAATGGTGAATGGATAAACACACTGTGGTCTATCTATGTAATGGAACACAACTCATTTAACACATGCAGCATGGGTGGTTGACTTTCAAATGCCTTAGGCTAAGGAAAAGAAGCCAGACTCAAAAGCCTACATGTTGCATGATTCCATTTACTTAACAGTTTGGGAAGTGAAAACTGTACTGATAAAAGACATTCAGCAACTGTTGGAGGTCATAAGTGAAAGAGGGTTGGGCTACAGTGGCCAAGCACAAGGGAATTTTTGAGGTGGTATAGCTATTCTGTTATCTTGTTTGTGATGGTGGTCACATGACTTAATGTTTGTCAAAACTCATTGTACTATACATCCAAAAGAATAAATATTGGTATAGATTAGTTAAAAATAAATTCAAACAAATCTAGCAATTTTCTTGTATCTCTCCATTACATGTGACTTTCTTCACTTTTGGAAACCCAAATTTTCTTGGTATGCCTACTGTTCTAAAATTTCATATTATTATACTTTGGTATGCACATTGCTTTAGGCTCTATGTAGGTCTTCAATCTATAAATGCATATCTGTCTTTCTTTTTTGATTTTATTAAATTCATGTCTTTCAATCTTAGGATACTTTATTGAATTATTTTTGTTGTAAATTTCTTCCTCACTATTTTTCATGCTATTTTTACAGAATTTCTATTAGGCATTAGAGCTCCTGGATTCTTTCCTTGTTCTCTTTTTTTAAAACCTCTTTGACATATCATAAATCCACCCATTTAGAGTATATAATTCAATGGTTTTTAGTATATTTGCAGAAATGTGCAACTATCATCACCACCAAAGTTTAGAGCATTATTATCACCCTGAAAGAAACCATGCAATGATTAGCAACCGTTACCTGGGCTGCCCCATCAATCCTGGATTGAATCTATAATTATTTCTCTTTTCTCTTACATTTTGAATTTTTCTTTTGGTACTACATTCTTTTAAAATTTATTCATTCTATTCCTTCTGTTGCAGGGTTTGTTGTTGTTGTTGTTGTTGTTGTTTGTTTGTTTGTTTTGGTGGTGGTTCTGGGGATTGAACCCAGGGCCGTGTGCATGCTAAGCAAGCACTCTACCAACTGAGCTGTATCCCCAGCCCCCTCTTCTGTTGAATTTTTAAGACTTTATTTAAAAAAAAAATAGCTTCATTGCATGCATTAAAAATTTGCTCCTTTTGTATTATGAAATGGCATTCCATGGTATGGATTTACCACAGGTTGTTTGGCCATTCATGTACTGAAGAACATTTGAGTTTGGGCATATTTATATATGGATTTTTACAAATGAAACTGTTTTAATTTCTCTGGGACAAAATCCTAGCATGCAATTGCTGGCTCTTGTGATAGCATATTTTATCTTAAGTAAACACTATGTTCTACAGTGACTGTGCTATTTTACATTCCCACCAATGATATATGAGTGGTCCAGTTTCTCCATATTTTCCACCAGATCTTGGTGTTTTAATTGTAATTCTTTTTATTTAGCTATATTATCTCATTATGGTCTTAATTTGCATTTCCCTGATGCCAAAAATGATGAATATCCCTTCATATGTTTATTTTCCACTTGTACATCCTTTCAAGTAAAATAATTATTTGTGTCTTTTGCCATGGACCAAGACTTTACAGGTCACAGTGCTAGCTGGTTTACCTATAAAGGAGTATATGTAGAGTATCCCTGGCCTCCATCTGATATAGTACAGACCCCTACTCTGAATAAACAGCATGCATATTTACAATTATCCTTTCCAATAGTTTATTCACTCCTGCACTGAAGAACTTGTTGGGCCCAGATACTTACGAAACCACTTTGCCACCCCAAGTGGTCTCTTTTAGCATCTGTGATCTTACAAATGCAAGGGGAGGTAGACCCCAAACCTGAAAATGCTTTGTAGATAAATAGGTCTACCACAGATAATCTCCATTTCTATACTGCTGCTATAATACAGCTCACCACTAATACTATATGGTTTGAGACAGGAGAAAATCAGAGCAGTTAGTGTCTGGTGGTTACATAAGTTATGGCTGCTGGGTTTTCTTACTGACAGCTGGGCAGTGTTGGGAGGCCTTACATTGTGACAGCATAATGGCAAGTGGAACAATTGTCTATATTGGGAAACCTATGACTTAGTTATAAGCCCTGTCCCTGAGCTAGGCAGTGGGACTGGCCAAATGGGTACATAGAAAGAATGAACATAAAGTGCTAAGGTAGGCTAGAACATAGCTAAGCAAGCAGAACTGCCACTTAAACATAGTGACTCAGTGGCAGCTATGTTTACTGTCTGATATGCTCATACCTCTGGCCCTAGGAATTTGACTCACATGCAAGGACAGATAAACCAAGCTGTTCAACCCATGTGGGACCCACATATTGCTTATATTGGCCCTTTGCCAAATAGTAAAGGATATAGGTATGCTTTATCCTGTGTAGACATAGCTACTAGCTTTAGATAAGCCTTTCCTAGCAAAAGAACAAATCAAACAGCCACTAGTAAAAGGTCTTAAGGAGTTAATATGGGTACCCTTCCTGAGATATCCACCTCACGGGTCACACTGTCCAGCATTGGGCCAATAAGATAGATCCTCTCAGGGAACTGTAATTGAGAAGGGCTGGAGAGGGGTTAGGAGCAGAGACACTGGAGGTAAACTGCACAGGACTTGCTAAACAACCAGAGACAAATCATTTGATATCTCTGTGCCTCAGTTTCCTCATCCCTGTTAGGGAGTGAAAATATTACCCACTGTCTTCCTAGAGTTGTCAGGAGGATTAAAAGAGTGAATATATGTAAGGCACTTACAACAATGTCAAGCAGGTCATAAACGTTATTTAAATGGAAGATATTATAAACACTTATCTGTTAAAATAACAAATGTTTGTTAATGAATCATTGAAAATTGTCTTGTATAATGTTGGTAATATATGTACCACACTATATCCTAGGTAATAGATGACTCCCTTTCCTCCACGACACTCCTCCTTCAGAAAGCTGTATTAAATCTTTTAAGCTGCTGGCATGCAATTCAGGAAGCAACTGCTTCTACTCAGGTGTGGGGAATCCACGCAAGTCAGAACTGCCAGCCCTCAGTCTTCAGGTCGGGACAGGGCAGAATGTAAAAGCCAACTCTGAATTCCTCACTGATATTGCCCCAAGGCTCTTAAATCTATAAGAAGTATAAAGTATCTGTTATTTTCTGTCTTTATTTCTTCTCTGCACCCTTTCTTTCAAGGGGTACCAGGGATTGAACTCAGGGGCACTCAACCCCTAAGCCACATCCCCAACCAACCCCATTTTGTATTTTATTTAGATACAGGGTTTCACTGAGTTTCTTAGCATCTCGCCATTGCTGAGGCTGCCTTTGAAAGCGTGATCCTCCTCTCTCAGTCTCCTGAGCCGCTGGGATTACAGACAAGCGCCACAGCACCTGGATCAGCACTGTTTCTAAGTATTAAACAGAAGCTCAACTCCAAACTTAATCTATCTCCTAAACTTCAAGTGTGGAGTCCTAGTTCATTATAGACCTGGCAGAGATACTGGACTCCTGGAGGGCATTGCATGCATGGGGAGACCCCAACTCAGGGTCTTCGGGTAATCACCACTGCACATTAAAGGAACCTAGTTATCTGTAATGTAAGGAGAATCCTATGATTAAAGGCTCATAATTCTTGCTTTGTGGATGAGAGCCATGTTACAACTGTGTTTGAAAAGAATTTTAAGCTAACCCTACTGTGGGCAGGGCTCTTGGTGGGCGCTTGAGTGCCAGTTTGAAGGAAAAAAAAATGTGTGTAAGAAACATGTGATGTTTTTGCAGTGGTTTGAGGGCTGGGTTTGGTAATTATACTCTCGAATGCGAAAATCCATGTGGCATAATGAAAAACACACCTCTGTTCTGCTTCCAAAATGAATTCCACATACAGGACAGTCTGCACGGGCTGATTGAGCTCTACAAAGTGTGCATTTGCTCTACTTCTGTGTCTATGAGAACACAGGACTAAAATGAGAGCAAAAAAACATGTGCTGCCTTGTCCTTCTGTTTCTATCATCTCTTTTCTTCTAAGCTACCTTATTGCTGAATCTACTTATTTGAACACACACACACACACAACTAGTCTGAGTGGAAAGAGAAGAAAAAGTAGTCATGTGGGTAGCAAATCAACTGTGTAGTTCACATCAGCATTACAGTAAAACACTGTTCACTAAGAATCCTGAAGAGTGTAAAGAATTTATAATAAGATAAGAATTAAAAGCCAGCAAGGAATTATAGAGTTCATTTGAAATCCTTTTTTGCTACAAAATTCTTATCTAAATTGTCTTCCCTGAAACATCAAGCATTTGACCACAGGAATTCAAAAGAACCAAAACCACCACAAGGATTTTCAACTACAAGCTCTGGACATTCATGACATAAGTCTTATCTAAAGAATTTACTCATCAAGCAAGGAATACATTTTTAGTCTTTTTGTGTTAGAAACAATGAATATAATGATATCATGGACTCCCCTGAGCTGTACACATGGAGAGCGTATACACACTGTATACATGTTGCTGGGACCTTGTTGACCACATTATGTGGCTTATTACTCTCTTTTGGTTATTCAATGAAGAAAATCCTCTCAGAACTCAGAATCTGGAATGACTATGATTTTCATGAACAACTTTCACAAAAAATTTCAATTTTTCACTTTTTTTTTTTAAGTGCAGGGCATTGAACCTATGGTCTTACACATATTAGGCAAGTGCTCTACCACTGAGCTAAACCCCCACCCCAATCTTTTCACTTTTGATTCTAGGAAACTTAGTCAAATTCTAGTCTGTATTTCCCAAATTGTAGTGACTTTTTGACATGCATTTTGTGTAATAATGTTATTCCTGGTTTTATCTTATTTGTCTCACTTGAATTTTCCATTTTCCACAATTCCTTCACTTTTTTTTATCTTACTATATTTTTGAATGCAAGCAAATTCAGATCTCCTTTTGAGATAAGGCATGGTTTAAATTTCTAAATTAAATATCTAGGAAAAGAAGTGACTGTATCTCTCTAGCAGTTTATATTGGCCAGAGAAGAACTTACTGCTTTCTTCACTATGAGACACATTTCAGATCAGCCTAGTGGTTCACAATGCTCACCACTGCTTGGTGGACCACATGGCTAAGAAGCTGCTTTATCTTCTATCTTTAAAAGTGTATTTCACAGGGCACATGACCTAAGCCACAATGGCTGGAACCCACACTGGCTTCAGATCCCAACAGTTTATTGTGTTGTTATAGATGAGTAGAGGTTAGATATAGTGAAAACAATATCCTGGATTTATTTTTATTTATCCTAAACATTCCCAGCTGGTTCTGATAAAGATAATTTATTACAATTATTTAACTATACAAAGAGGCCAACGTTTTTATACCTACTATTATCAGTTTGATAGTTGATTTGTACCACTTCGACCTGATCAATGATGATTTGGTTAATACCTGGGTGCTTAAGAGAAGACAGGTTCAGGGCTAAGTGGGTACACCTCTTTTAATCCTGATAGATACTATTATGATGCCCATTTTTACAGTTGAAGGAATATGAAACAAAGACCAAATAAGAAACTTTTCTGTGATCGTGGGATGGAGTCATGGACCTAAGGCTCTGAACACAGCTGTGTTGTTGTTGTTACTATTATTACTATTATTTTGATACCTAGGATTGAACTCAGGGGCACTCTACCACTGAGCCACATCCATAGCCCTATTTTGTATTTTATTTAGTTCTCCTGAGTTGCTTAGTGCTTCACTTTTGCTGAGGCTGGCTTTGAACTCCTCTTGTCTCAGCCTCCTGGGAAGCTGGGATTATAGGCATGCACCACCCGTACCCAGCTTGAATACAGCTATGTTAAACTCCATTGTCCATTCTCTCAACCCCTGTGCCATGGGCCTCACACTTCATGTTGAACACAACATGAAGATAGGGTTAGATACAATAGTGTCTGGCAAATCCTATAAACACAGAGCTAAGATTGCTTCAGTGGGTATGCAAGTTAAAATTAGGAGCATTTAAAACTATTTTAGAAGGAATTCATATTAAAGCTTCCTAAATGGGCATAAAAAAATCAATATGACCTGTGACAAGAACTACTGTCTTGCCACCAAAATGGTTTCTTTCTCCTGCACACAGGGTAGACTTTACTTCTCAGTCTCCCTTGCAGTTAGATGTGGCCATGTGACTATGTTCTACCCAATGAAATGTGAGTGTAAGTGAAGCATTGCACTTGCAGGCTTGATTCATAAAAATATCTCATGTATAATCTACCATGCTCTTTCTTGTTCCCTGGTCTAAAGAAACACCTATGGAGATGACATAGCCTTTGTGAGCTGGTTTGCTGAATGACTATGTAGAAATAGGCTTCTTTCCAGCCCCTAACTCTACCTCTAAATTCTTCAAAGATTGGAACCACTGGGGGCTATTTATTGAGAAAGTGATAAACTTTCCTTATGTTTGAACTGATCTTATATCATACATAACTCAGGAGCCTATGTTATTCTTTTATGGAAAAGTAAGCAGTGTGGAAAAGTAAACAGTAGGCCACAGAGCCTATCAGTCTTCAAAGTCTGTTCATTTCTGTACCAACAAAGTTTCTGTATAGCTCATGATGATGATTTCTGGAAGTACATTCCACAACTTAGCCATGAAAACATTAGTCAAGGGATGTGAATTGTGGGGCTCTCTGAGTATTGCTTCTTAAGTCTCCCAAAGTGCTTTCACTTTGATCTTGTCCACTTGATATTTTGAAGTATTGGCCCATTATCTTAACTCCTTCTTCCAGCTCCCTAGACCTGGGGATGAAATCCACTCACCCTTGTGCTTGAAACTTGACTGTCCTGTTAGCACTTTGACATGGCTTGTCCTCTTGGCTCTCATTATCTAAATTATCCTATCACTGGTGAGACATTTTGCTAGAATGTCTGGGATTGAATCAGCTCCATTGGCTTCTATCATATCCAATTTCATTGAGTAGCACATTTCTCAGGCTTTTAGGAATGTCAAGATTTTTAGAAAGCCATTAGAAAATTGTATGTAATCCATGTGTAAAATAAACTTCATAGTCATTTAAGATGCTTCTGACATTTCAACAAGTCAGAAGAATACTAATCATATTGTGCCTAATACCATGTTTATCAGTGTACATATCTGTTTCTCTCACTATATTTTAAACTGTTTGAGAACAAAGGACTCTTGGATCTTTGTATTGCCCCTGGAAGCTCTCCATCTTATGTCTAAAAGATGTTCAATAAGTATTGAAATTATTAAATTACAAATAAAGCTATGCAATATGAACATCAAAGTCCTTCTTACCCATATCTCTATTTCATCAATGACTTAATGATGGCAGTGGAAAATCCAATATGACAAGTGTTCTTCAGCATGGTCTGTGGGACACAGATCCTCTATGCTCCAGCTTCTCAGTTTGCTTTCTTCAAGTTAGAATAGTGATCGATCACATACGTATATCAGAGGACATAGATACTACATTTGATAGGTGTCAAAAAAGCATTCAATAGAAATAAATACGCATTTCTGATAATAATCATCCACACATTGATAGAGAACATTTCTAAACACTGAAAATAACCAATAGCAGACATCATACTTAATGGGAAACATTAAAAAGTCCTTTGAAGTCTAGAACAAGATAAAAATACGCACAGTAACCTCAACTTTTCAATGTTATTTTAGAAGTTCTAGCCAACCTAAGAAGAAAAGAAGAATGAGATGAAATTGTCTTTCTTTACAGGTAAGATTGTGTACCTGAGAAATCCAAAAGAACCAATGGAAAAATGATTACAATTTATATCAATTTATCTGATTATAAAATTATTATACTAAAATATGTAGCTTTCTTACATGCTAGCAATAATTAGTTTAAGAGGTAAACAGTTAAAATTGGAACACATATATAAATACCAGGGAATAAACTTAACACAATATACAAAGACCTACATGAAGAAAAAGGTAAAATTTTGCCAAGGTACATAAAAGAAGACTGTTATGGTTTGAGTCTAGGAATGTCACACCCAAAGCTCATATGTTAGGCAATGCAACAATATTTAGAGTTGAAAAGATTGGATTATGAGAATTTTATTGTCATCAGTGGATTGATTTTTTTTGATGGCTGATAATTTGAATGGACAATTGGGTAGTAACTGTAGGTAGGTGGGGCATGACTGGTGGAAGTATGTAACTGGGGGTAGCCTTGTACTGTATCTGTTGCTGGCCCTTTCTCCTTTCTCTTTCTCTCTGCTTCTTGGCTGCCATGAGCTGAGAAGTCCTTCCACCATGATGTTTTGCCTCACTCAGGCCCAGAGTAATGGAGCTGGCTGACCAAAGATTGAGGGCTTTAAAATCATAAGTCCTAAAAAAACTTTTCTTTCTTTAAGTTATTCTTATCAGGTATTTGGGTCATAGAAACAAAAAACAAACAAACAAACAAACAAAAACTAACACAAAGACTTTTGATAGGAATTTGAATTGTGTTTCTAGATGGGAAGATACTTTCATAAAAATGTTGGGTTTTTTTCCCCAAAATAATCTGTAAAGTTAATGCAAAGCCAGTTATAATCTAAATTAAAATTTATACATAATCCACAAGTCTTTTATTATTTTTTTGAGGCTGTTTGAATGGGGTGGTTTTTCTAATTTCTCTTTCAGAGGATTCATCAGTGATGTCTAGAAATGCATTTGATTTATGGGTATTGATTTTATATTGCACTACTTTGCTGAATTCGTTTATTAAATTTAGAAGGTTTTTTGGTGAAATTTTTTGGATCTTCTAAGTATAGAATCATGTCATGGGCAAATAGTAATATTTTGAATTCTTCTGTTCTTATTCTTATCCCTTTAATTTCTTTGCCTGTCTAATTGTTCTGGCTAGAGTTTCAAGGACTAAGTTAAATAAAAGTGGTAAAAGAGGGCATTCCTGTCTTGTTCCAGTTTTTGGAGGATTTCTTCCAATTTTTCTGCATTTAGAATGACATTGACCTGGGTTTTAGCATAGATAACTTTTACAATGTTGAAGTGTATTCCTACTATCCCAAGTTTTTCTAGTGTTTTGGACATGAAAGGGTACTGTATTTTGTCAAATGCTTTTTCTGCATCTATTGATAATCATGTAATTCTTTTCTTTAAGTCTATTGATATGATGAATATCATATTTAACAAAAGAGGTTAAAGACCTCTACAAGTAAAACTACAGAATACTAAAGAAAAAAATTGAAAAATATCTTAGAAGATGGATAGATTTCCCATGATCTTGGATAGGCAGAATTAATGTTGTCAAAATGGTCATACTACCAAAAGTTCTATAAAGATTCAATGTGATACCCATTAAAATCCCAAACTCATACCTCATAGAAATAGAAAAAGCAATCATGAACATCACTTGGAAAAATAAGAGACCCAGAATAGCCAAAGCAATCCTTAGCAAGAAGAGTGAAGCAGGAGACATCACAATACCAGACCTTAAACTATACTACAGAGCCATAGTAACAAAAATGGCATGGTCTTGGCACTAAAACAGACATGTAGGCCAATAGTACAGAATAGAAGATACAAGACAAAACCACATAAATACAGTTATCTCATATTAAGCAAAGGTACCCAAAACACACATTGGAGAAAAGATAGCCTCTTCCACAAATGGTGCTGGGAAAATTGGAAATCCATATGTAGCAAAATGAAATTAAACCCCTATCTCTCACCATGCACAAAACTCAACTCAAAGTGGATCAAGGACCTAGGAATTAGGCCAGAGACATAATGCCTAATAGAATAAAAAGTAGGCCCAAATCTTTATCATGATGGATTAGGCCCCAACTTCCTTAACAAGACTCCTAAAGTGCAAGAAATAAAATTAAAAATCAATAAATGGGATAGATTCAAACTCAAAAGCTTTAGCAATGATTCAGCATTGATTCACCACATTGATTAATGAGGTGAAGAGAGAGCCAGCAGTACAGGAGCAAATTTTTACCACATGCACATCAGATAGAGAACTAATCTCCAGGATATATAAAGAACTCAAAAAACTTAGCACCAAAAAAAACAACAAACAGCCCAATCAATAAATGGGTTAAGTAACTGAACAGACCCTGCTCAGAAGAAGATATATGATTGATCAACATATATATGAAAAAATGTTCAACATCTCTAGCAATTTAAGAAATGCAAATCAAAACTAGTCTAAGATTTCATCTCACTCCAGTCAGAAAATGGCAGTTATTATGCATACAAGTAATAATAAGTGTTGACGAGGATATGGGGGAAAGGCACACTCATACATTGCTGGTGGGACTGCAAATTGGTGCAACCAATATGGAAAGTAGTATGGAGATTCCTTAAAAAAAAAAAAAAAAAAAAAAAAAACTTGACCCAGTTATCCCACTATACCCAAAGCACTTATAAACAGCATACTATAGTGACGCAATCACATCAATGTTTATTACAGCACAATTCACAATAGCCAAATTGTGGAAGTAACCTAGATACCCTTAAATAGATGAATGGATAAAGAAACTGTGGTATATATACACAATGGAATATTATTCAGCAATAAAAGAGAATAAAACTATAACATTAGCAGGTAAATAGATGGAGTTGGAGAATATCATGCTAAGCAAAGTAAGCCAGTCCCAAAAAACTGAAGGCTGAATGTTTTCTCTGATAAGTGAATGCTAATCTATAAAGGAGCGGGGCATGGAATGAGTGAAGGAACTTGGACTGGGCAAGTGGAAGGGAGTGGGAGGGATAGGAAAGTTGGTGAAATGGGGATAGGACATCATTGCCCTAGGTACATGTATGATTGCACAAATGATGTGACCCTCCCTACTTTGTGTACAATAAGAGAAGTGAAAAATTGTGCTCTATTTGTGTACAATGAATCGAAGAACATTCTGCTGTCATGTATAATTGATTAGAACAAATAAATTAAAAAATTTTTAAGAATTACAAACAACATAGAGGCTGAAACAAATGATCCAGAATTTTATCTGGAGCATAAATGAGCGGAAAATATTTAAATAGAAGAATAATGAGAAGATCATGCCTTGTGAGATATTAAAGCAGCACGAAGCTATTGATAAATCAAGTGGTGCACTGATAGTGCAAAGGGTGGAAGAATATGAAGTCCAGACAAAAGCCTGAATTTCCGAGAGCTGCATCATACAGAAGAGAACCAGGCTACACATTTAAGCAATCTGCCAATAGTTGGCAGTGTCTGATCAGGGACACCTGCTTTTAGGAAGAGGACCAGGAAGTGACTGTACAATGGCAGTTACAATGAGATGGAGGAGAGAGAGAATTCATTTAGACCTGTAGTTTGGGGGCAGAGAATTTGATACTCAGGTGAAACTTTGAGAAGAGGAAAAGATGGCAAGAAAGAATTTTAAGCAAGATTCACTGCACAGAAAGTGGGCAATGTCTTTGTTGGTATTCCTTAAAACCCAGAGTGCTTGTCAATGCCTTTGGAAGAGAATATTTGCTGTTGCTTTTTGTTTTTAAATTTATTTGTGGGTTATTGATGGTGCTGTGTAAATCTGACCCTATATGAAATAGAAGGTTCAGTATTAGATTACAAAAGGATTAAATGATTGTTAAAATTGGCCTTCAATATATATAAAGGGTGGGGAAAAATGACTTATTTAGAATGGTGTTGGGATATCCAGTAACTATTTATCACCATTTTTAAAGAGATAAATGTGTGTTTTATAATAATTTTCAAGATTATAGATTTGTGGGGTTTTAAAAATTTTATTTTTATTACAGTAGGGATTGAGCTCAGGGTCTTGCACATGTTAAGCAGGATATTGGTTGGGCTGGATGTTCTCTCCTATTGTAGTTTTGAAGACTTTAAAAAGTGAAATAGCATTGAACTTGTCAAATGAGTTTTTTCTGTTAAAATAATCATCTGGCCTTTTCTTTTATTCTATTATCATAGTGAAATCAATTGATCGAATTTTTTGAATGCTAAGCCAGCCTTGCAATCCTGAGATAAAGCTCTGTTGGCCATGATAAGGTATGGTGAGTATTTCTTGTTCTTTTTTTTTTTTTTTACTACTAATGCACCAAAGAAAAAAAACACAAATGACAAGAGAACTCATTTCCATTAGTGGTTGAAATTACCTTTCATATTTTGCAAAATAAAATATTGCCAAAGCAACACAAACAAACAAGGAAAAATCCTAAATTTCAAGAGAGCAAATCTAAGATAAAACATTAGCAAAATATCCATTAAAAGCAAAATATGACATATATTTAAAACTATACATGTTAATGCCTTGGTAATTAAAAAATACATTTAATGAGATATCAATAATAATTATTATAGATAGATTAAAAAGCAGGAGAGGGAGATTATAGTACATACCATTTTAAACTAAGTATGAAAATTATAAATTAGAGGTTGGTCAGTTAAATAAACCATTTGCACTCAGAGTTGTTCTGGGAAAAACTCAAACATCAAAAATTTGTTTTTATATTACAGTTACCTTTGATTGGTTCATCACTTTCCTTCTTGACATATCTTGATAGGATTAATGTTCATCTGAACCCCACTTTCCTTCTCCTAAACTTCCCTTACCTATTAACATATAATTAAATTAGAAGATTCTTTGCACCTTTTAAGCATTACTTCCAATTCCAAAACCAAAAAGAGGCCAGTACAAGGCCCAAACCAAACCAAACCAAACCAAACAACAAACAAAAACAAACCCAAACCCAACAATCTACCCATCACCACCAACAGCAGCATAATACACAAAGTTAAAAAAATGACAAAATGAGAAAAATATTTACAACCTATGACCAGGTTTGTTAACAGATGACTCTCTTAAAAAGTAAATAAGGAAAAAACTTACAGAATAAAAATGAACTAAAGCTATAAACAAAGAGTTGACTAAAAAGAAATACAAATGGCCAAAAACTATGAAAAATGTTTAATCTTAGTAGCTATTTAAACATTCAAATTAAGACTATATTGAGATTTTTAAAAACATATTGGAACAGGAAAAAAAAATGAGAAGGAATTATAAAACCCAATAGTAATGTGGTTGATCTTCCTGGAAAGAAAACTGATGATAAAGATGAAAAAAAAAAAAAAAAACCATTAAAATGCACTTAACTGGGGCTAGGGATGTAGCTTAATGGTAGAGCACTTGATTACCTTGCCCAAGGTCTTGGGTTCAGTCCACAGAGCCACAAAAAAAAAAAAAAAAAAAAAACCAAACCAAACCAAAATACCTCTTACAGAAACCCATAAGGAAATCTTGTATACTACGTCATAGGGAACAGTAGGAGGCAATATGTGTATCTGTTATTAGGATAATGGATAAGTAAAATGCATAGTACTGATTGTAATAAATTATATTTCATATAACATGATCTCAAAATTAGTGTTTAAGTATGTTATGTAAGAAACATAATAAGAATTTTAGCACAGTGTCATTTATATATATGTGCTGAATACATATACACAAAACAATGCCATGATTTTTTCAAAGTTATACCTATTTCTACATAGACGAATAGATAGCAAATCGAAAGGATATACATTAAATACACTAAGTTGGGTACCTGGGAGAAAGAAGGATGAGAAATAAAGGGAATAAAAGGAACATATAAGACAACTTGTGAGGCACTCAAGTGTATGAGAAGCTTTGTTTGGGGAAGTTGAGATGCCTGTCCATGGCACAAGCAATTGTGCTTCTGCTTGAATTTACCCTAAGACAATCAAAGAAACTTCACTGACCTTTCTCATTGATTTTTTTAAATTTGAAGCTTTTAAGAACTGAAGTATAATATATTTCATAATCATAAGTGTAAGGCCTGATAATTTTTCATACAATGAACACTCATATAACCACCTCGCTGATGGAGAAATGGTGCATTTTCAACTCCTAGAATCCTTTGAGCCCTTACCAAGCCATTATTGCATCTCATTAAAGGTAACCACTATTCTCTTTTCCCACATTGTAGATTGACTTTGTCTTTGACATTTCAATGAAAAGACTCATGAAGTATGTATTCTTCTGTGTCTCCTTTCATTCTGTTTGTTTTTGAGATTAACCCATGTTCTTGCAAGAGACACTATAATATGTCAGTGTCTAAATGTATCACAATTAGATGGACAATGCAATTGACCTCAGTTTTTGTTAACTTGGATACGGCTGCTTATGAAGACACATTGTCCATGTCTTTGGGGACAAATGTATTCTTTTCTTTTTGGAAGAGTATCTAGGAGAAGCATAGTTAGGTTCTAAGATTTGTAGCTGATCAGCTTTAACAGAGTCTGACAAGTTTCCAAAGTGATTGTACCAGGTTTTACTTGCACTGACAGTATATGAGGACTTCAGTTGCAAAATCCTCTCCAACACTTGAGAATTGCCAGTCTTTTTAATTTTAGCCATTTGGGTGGGTGTCTTGTTCTCACTCTATTTTGTTTAAATCATTTTCTGAATTTCTTCCTTTTAAGTCTAGATTGGCTTTCACGGTTTAACACTTTCATCACTTTCTTAAGGGTCCCAAGTCTCAATGTCATTCTGCACGTTTACTGGTCAACCTCCCTAATGTGAATCAATCATTCTGTCTTCTCTGTCTCACACATCACTCCCTGCATTTTGCTGGAGGGAATTACACAACAGTACAGATTGCTATCTCCATATATTGAGGGCCAACCCTAAGGAGGTTCCCTCCCTTCATTCCCATTGTTACTCTCCTAGTCCAGATGAGAGTCATCTCCAGTGCATGACTGCAATGGTCACCTGAGCAGTCTCCTGACTCTTGTTTAAGTCTTTCTCCAGGAGGATCTTCCCAAACACAAAGCTGATCACATTATTTTTGAAATTACTCTCCAATGACTCCTGATGTCTTCAGGATATAGTAAAATTCCTTTCCGATATTGTATAATATCACCAGTGTTGCTTTTAAACAGACAGAGCTTGATGAATGCCAAAGGTTGTACCATTCAATCAACACGTGTTTATTAAACACTTCTATTTCTGATCCCAGAAATGTAATTATATCCATCAGCATAAAGTGTGAAATATTTGCATTGGATTTTTTAGTTTAATTTAAAAAAATTTTGGCAGTACTTACAAGACTACTTTTCATGGTTTTTAAAAATCCAATCTGCAACTGATAGAAAAGAAACATCATTCAGAAAGCATTGTAGGGAAGTTAAAAATCAACTTTAGAAATACTTTAATTTTTTATTCATTTATATTATTAAAGTTATATAATGGGAGCAAATAGTAGTCATATAAAAGAAATCAAGTTGTGCTGTAATAATTATAGATATATAATAATGATTTCAAGCAGATACATACAGTGTAGATTTTGAACATATCTCTTGCTACTTATAATCAAGAACTTGAATATTTTAGTCTCTCTATTCTATTTTGTGTATGTGTGTGTGTGTGTGTGTGTGTGTGTGTGTGTGTGAGTGTTTGTGTGAGGTGGGGATATCAGGGATTGAACTCTGGAGCACTTGACCACTGAGCCACATCCCCAGCCCTATTTTGTATTTTATTTAGAGACAGGATCTCCCTGAGTTGCTTAGTGCATCACTTTTGCTTAGGCTGGCTTTGAATTCTGATCCTCTTGTATCAGCCTCCTCAGCTGCTGGGATTACAGGTGTGTGTCATCGTATCAGCCTAATCTCTCTATTCTCCTTCCTTTTCTTGCTTCCATCAAAAGTGGGTGACCTTTGACTCAATGCTTTCCCACATTTCTTCAATGCTTGCTTTGTCTCCTAACTTTGCTCTTTACTTTCTTGCTTTCCTTCTTTTCTTCATTTCCCTCTTTTTCCTTTCCTTTCTTTCCTCTCTAGTCATTCTTATTTTCACTTGCTGAGCCCTAACCCAACTCCTGGCTTCCTCTCACCTTGGCAACTCTGATCCCTAATGCAACCCCCCCCCCCCCCCCCCCCCCCCCGGGTAGCCCTGGGGACTCCTATCTCACTGTACTGAGTTCCATCATCCTAACACTTCCCTTGTTAGGATTTAAAGAAAAGTGGTTTGTTCCCTCAATTAGAGAATCTTTTTAGGCACTATGGGACAAAGCAATTAGCAGATGGGCTTTTTATTATTCACATGGGTGTTGAGAATGAAAATGAAGAAGGAAACCAAGGTGTAGCACCCATTCCTCTCTCTTGTGGCTGAAAAGGGACTTTCACTTTTTCTCTTTATGCCCCTGTCTGGATCTTGAGACAAAAACATGCATGTTGTGATCTCCTTCTCCATGAAAAGAGGCAACTGCAATTGCATTCATTCAAGCCTTTGGCAAGCATGCATTGGGTGCTCACTATGAACTAAACACAAACCATTAGAGGTGCTACAGGATGACAGTGTAGCCCTTTGAGCAGTTCTCAGTTGTTGTTTTTTTTTTTTTCCATTTAATAAAGAGAATGGGATTGCCTTTGCCCAAATTCAGTGCAATTAGCTTGTTGGACACAATGAAGCCTTTCAACTAGCAATGGCAGAAATACCATCTCCCTGAATGCCTTCTGCCATGAGAAGGAGAATATTGACTTCACCTAACGATTGAATCTGGAGGTCTGCAGAACTTCTTAACAGTTTTTAGCACCACTTAGCTCTCCTTCCTCTCATGATCAGCTGACCTACCACCTGCCCCCCCCCCCCCAAATGTTAGATTTGGGTTTTTAAAGCAATACTAATTACCATCCCTCACATGATTTTCTTATGCATTTGAATCTAACTAGGATGTGGTACAATAATGATTGTACATTCCACTAAATTATTTGCAACTTGTATTTTATTACATCTCTTAACTATATTCTATGTTTAATTGTCTAAGTTTTTGCTTTTCTAGTGTACTTATATATTCCAGACTGAATAATTGGAGGGGGGCATTAGTCTATATAGTACATTTGGCCCTATAGATTTCATTAAACCACAGAATAGTGTATTTTATATTCTTGGTTTATTTCTCTGAAAAGAAATTTACCAGGATTTATGTCAAAATTATGAATGTGTATACTATCCCTTCAAGGTACTATTTACTTAAGTGGGAATCTAATAGAATGGCTAGTCTCAGAGATAATCAGTGTATGATTTGAGTATATATAATTATACAATGGACATATACATAGAGGAGAGGAAGGAATGTGGAAACCAAACTTTAGTTGCTACCACAACTTTATATATTCTAAACTTTCTTGCATCTTGGGTATTTTATCCTCAAAACTAGCTTTTGTATTTGAATATATAATTAGTTCCATTTCTTTATGGTCTTGGAAGAAGTTAAAACATATATTTATTCATTGGAATCTATTACACATAATTTTTAGATATTGAGAAAAATTCCTATTTTTCCTTTATAACAGCCTCAATTTGTTTGCTTATCATTTATTAAAATGTGAGGAGAAGATGAGTTGAAGATTTAGTTTCTGTTGAAGACCTACTATGCTGTTTATGATGTGTAGCAGTGTTGATGAAATATTTTGGAATCTCTATAATACTATGGCTATAAATATTCCAGGGTTTGGGATTAGATCTTTAATGCATAGTCATTGAACCCAATGTGGTTCAGTAAATATTGAATGAATGAATAAATTTATTTAGTGTCATAGATCTGACTCATTTATTTATGTAGCCAGTTGAAGCAGTTTACTCAATCATTTTCATTGGTTTTATGACCTTATTTAGGTATAATCTTTAAAGTGGAAAGTCTTAATAAGGGAAGGGATTGAAAATTTCTCATTGTTGTATTGTAGAGAAAAGATGTTACAAAATATTTCATTGAGTTAGGTTGCCTATAAAAGGATGATAAAAACCTTCAGGACTATGAAAAATTAAACTTAAAAAAGTAAACTGAATTTTTGAATCCCTGAATAGTAATGGGGTGGGTGGAAACTCCAAAGACAATAATTTTAAAACAAAACAAACAAGTCCTTTAATTATAGCATAATTATCCAGATTTCAAACTGTGAATTCACTTTTACTTTGGTCTTTTAAATAAATTATGCATGTTTTCCATATGAGGCCCCACACCAAAACCCCTTTTTAATCTGGGAAAACATTTCCAAAATCCAAGTTTGTATCCAAGCTCTGGGATATTAATTTGACTTTGGATTCTTCCATAAACTTTCCATGTTTAGAAATCTTTTTGAACTGTCCCTTGGGATACACATGTTTGTATTACACATATTCTATGTCTTTTAATAGTAACATTTAGGAATTCAGTAGGAAAAAAATAATGCCCTTGTAAATTTGATCTCTTTTGCAAACATAAGAACATAAAATGTTCTTTGGCTTACCCCCTACCAGGTTTACATTAATAAACCATCAATTGTAAACCTAACCATCCAATTCCAAAGAAACTTCCAACTTTAATATTATATGGTGTTTTATTCTGTTGTGCCTTTAACAAAGGATTAAGGCATAATGCATTTTTAATTAACTGAAATATTAATGGCAAAAAAGCTTTTAAGAGAAAATTTTTAAAGAATTACTCATCATAAACATGGTTTCAATAGAATTTATTTATAAAGCTGAGTAGGGAACCAGGAATGGATAATTAAAACTTTCTAAAAACTTTTTCCTTTTCTATAAAATGGTTTACTTGAAGAACTTCATAGATAACAGCAAAAATGTGGGAACACTCTTGGGGACTATGAACTAATTAGCAAAAGCTGGTATTTTCTACTTTATTTTGCTGAGTTTTTGTGAAATTGCTTATATTAAATGTGTAGGGCCTGAAGGGGGTTTGTGTACAGCCACCCAGTCTCCTTAATGGGCCCATACTCCACCATCATAAATCCCTTTCTCAGTAGTCACTCAGGCATCCTGGAACTTGAGCTAATGAGATGATGGAGAGTAATAGGACCAAACCACAACATTGGTCAATCTGCTACTGCCTTGCTTTTAACTCCCCTGTCTACACTGCACAAAGCAAAGTCATGATTTTATACTTTGTCCTTGATAGTATTTCAACACTGACAATGGTTCAATTTTTACAGCTTTGAAATTTTTGAAGTCACTTAATTTAATTAGAGTTGTGTTTGCCTTCATTTAATAAAACCCACCAACAGCAGCTTAAGCAATAAAGTTTTATGTTTCTCAAATAAATAAGAAGTCCAGAAGGAAGCATTCTAATCATTTAAAAAATTGTCAGGGATTGAGGTTCCTCCCAGTTTTCTGTTCCATCTTCCATGGTCCATGATTTTCATGATTACAAGATGGCTGCTCCAATTCTAGGCTTCATATCTCTGCTTTTAGTCAGAAGAAAGAGGACGTGCATAGGACCAAAGTGTATGGAAGTTGATCTATTCCTTTTTAACAAGGAAAATAAAAACAGCTTTCTTGCTAGTAGACTTCTGTTTATATCTCATTGGCCAGAATTTTCTCAACACGGGCTACCTCTAGTTGAAAGGGTATCCTGAGAAATTGAATTCTTTTTTGCATGGACATTTTGTTTCCCCACCAATAAAATCCAGTCACCACTGGTTAAGAAGAAAGAAGGAAAAGGGATATTGGGTAGATTAGTGGGAGTAGTTATCATATCTGGCTAATAACAGATTTATTTTGGTGAAAAAATAAATTGTTGTGCCTTAAATTTTACTATATGCTATGTAGATGGAGACTCAATTATGCTCTCATGGTGAGAAAATCTAAATATATTTTATATCACAGCAACAAACTTCATCATTCTTTCCCAAAGGCCTATCCAGAGCCTCAGAGACTTCCCAAGGGTTTTCCAAAAAGATGGAGTGCAAGAAAATTGTTTATTTTAGTTATTATTTTCACTTATATGACCTGAGTTCCATCTCATTTTAACACAAAAATTGAAAAACTGATGACTATGTGCACCCAATTTCTGGCTTTGTTCGTCAGTTTCCTATTACTAAAATAAACACCTGAGATAATCAACTTATAAAGGGAGAAAGTTTATTTTGGCTCCCAGTTTTAAAAGTTTCAGTCCATGACTACTAGTTGGCTCTGTTGCTTTGAGCTTGTGGCAGTACATCATGGAAACAGCAGGCAATAGAACAAAACTGCTTGCTTCCTGGTTGGAAAGCAAAAGAGGGATACGGGAAGTAGTTGGGGTCTCACTATCACCATCAAGGGCATAACCCCAATGATCTAAACACCTCTCATTAGGCCTTACCTCTTAAAGGTTCTACCATCTCCCAATAGTGACAAGTTGGGAACCAAGACTTTAGAGGATATTCTAGATCTAAATTATAGCACAGACCTAAATATGTTTCTGCATTAAATTAGAGACTTTCCCTCATTGTCCAAAGTTTCTATATCAGGTAAGTGCACAATACTGATGTGAGAATGAATGACCTAGATTAGGGGTCTTCAAACTAGAGCCCACAGTAAAATCAGGCCAGCTGCATTTTGTAATTAAAAATTTCTCAGAACAAAGCTATACCCATTCCTTTATATGCTGCAGTGACTGCTTGCTTACTTTCTTTTCCCCATTGCTGGCTATCAAACCCAGGGCCTCACATATGCTAGTCAGATGCTCTACCCCTGAGCCACATCCCCAGCCCCAATTGGCTGCTTTTACACTTCAAGGACAGAGTTGGGTAATTGTGACAGAAATTATCTAGCCTGCAAGACCTAAAATATGTACTATATATCCATTTACAGAAAGAATTTGCTGACCCTTGATCTAGATAAGCAATATATTAAAATGAACAAATATTTATATTCTGTATCACTTCCTCCTAAACAAGTAACAAATACTTCCTCTTTTTGTTTTGTTCATGAGCTACTGTCCATCATCTGAAGCCAAGGACACTGGTATAGAATACTTAGAAGGAATCAATGAAGTAATGAGAAATGAAGCATGGAGATTAATTAGTTGGGTAGTTTTGAATGGGTGACACAATAGAGTGAGAAGCTTTGGAAAATGTGGATTACCCTTATTCATCACTAGGGTATTATTATCAGTCCTCATTTACAGATTAAGAATGTAGCTCACAGTTGTGCCATTTTTCCAGATAAAAATTTCTAAGTTTTAGAATAACATCAAAAAAAATTCTCCTTATGTCAAAGAATTGACTGTTGTGAGCACAATTATGAACAAAATTAAATATTTCTTCTATTGGGCTCCCAGAATATTTTGGTGGTTGTTACTGTAATTATTTGTGTAAATATTTTGCTTCTTCCACTAATTCATTGTGGGAAGTGCTAGTTTAATTGAACTTTTTATCTCCATTGCCCAGCAGGGTAAATGAAGCACTGTAAGTGCTCAAAACATGATTTTTAACAAAACAATTAATTAAATATTAATTAATTTGGGGTTTAAAATCTTATTTTAATGTTTTTTGGAGACAGAAAAAAATATGTTGATAAACAATGATGTGCAGTAAAGTGCTAACCTTATCCTAAAAGAGGTTTGGCCTTTTCCTGGGGTCCTGGGAGGCAACCTCTAAGCACTTGGAGTGGCCAGCCTGATAAGAGTGTTTTTCTTTACCTGGGGCTTTGAACTATGCCAGATAGTCTATGCTAAGAATGTGATTCACGGTGGGAGCTCTTCAGGCATGCATTATCAGCTTGACCTCCAGAGGGGTTAGAGGCTAGGTCAGTGATGTAGTCAGTCAACAATGTATATGTGACTGACCCCTAATAAAAACACGGAACACCAAAGCTTCCTGGTTGACAATACTCCCTATTATAATACATAATTGAAGGAAGAGGCACTGTTTTGTGGGTCCACTGAGAGAGGACAACAGGAAGATTCACCCAGAACTCTCCTAGATTCTGTCCATAAGCCTCCTTCTTTGGGATCTGTATTCTTTTGTTGTAATCAACTAGATCTCTAAATATAAGAGCTTTTCGGAATTCTGTGAGACCTAATGAATGGTTGAAACTGCAAATGGTTTGGGGAATGTTCAAACTTGCAGCTGATGTCAGAAGTGAGGATAATGGTCTTGGGTACTCCCAAACTTGGTAAATAATAACTCTGGGAACTGATAAATACTTTGTAAGGATGGATAGACAAATTGCTTCATCGAGTTCTTTGACCAAATCTATGAGTTTGGTAAATTTTTGTTGTTGTTGTTGTATACAAAGTATATTCACACCAATTAGCGTCTTCATACATGTACTTTGGATAATGATGTCCATCACATTCCACCATCATTTCTAACTCCCTGACCCCTCCCTGGTAATATTTTTATCACAATTTTATAGATGAAGAAATTGAGGTTTTCAGACTCCATACCTAGTCCAAAATCCAAGGGAATGAAGATGGGTCCATGTTTAAGCTTTCTAAGTCTGAAGCCCATCATCCATCCACCATGACAAGACTGTGTTCTTTCCTCCACAGTGTAGGGGAAAGCAGTGTGGTCAGTTTCCAGTCTAGATCTCCATACTTTATGCACATGAGACATGGGGGAGCCACTGGATACAGAACAAGTTATGTTCTTTGATTTTTGACATCTCTATTTCTCTCTTTGTCCCTAAGAGTTTTTGTTTTGTTTTGTTTTTTGAAAATAGCCTAATAGTTGAATCCTCCTAATTAATTGCCTCTATCTCTTCCTTTGCAGAAATGTACTAGCCACTTGGCAAGCTGGTTTTATTCTTACCAAATAAACATCTAAAAATGTTAAGTGAAGAATTTGTCTTATCCAAGCTGAGAACCTGGAAAACTAGTAGTCACTCAGTGGGGCTTGATGATGATGATTCCCTTCAAGATCACAGGCCATCAAGAACAAATGAGAGACAAGCGGAAACCCCCATCCTGACCCACAGTGAAGTAGTGTACAGGTAGTGCTGGCCACTGTGCCACCTGGAGCTGATTGGCTGAGCATGCCAAAGACTCTTTTCTCCAAGACTGCCAACTCAGGCTTACAGCATGCAAATGGCCTAGGGTGGTGCTATAAGTGTGCTGTTAGAAGAGGAGTTAAACTGACCTTCCATTCCTGCTCTTGAAAGCCAGTGATGTCTGGCCTTAGACTATGCTTTGAAGGCAAGCCTATGAGGCCCAGAGTCCAAGTAGATCACAGACACGTGAAAACATCTCTTTCAAGAGTCCATTTCAAACAGCAAACAGATTCCAAAAATGATTACAATTATTTAAGTTGAAATACTAAGATTCACCCCAATTCTTTTTATTTTTTTCCCCTCCTAAGGTCAAGCACATGAATCACCCAGGGCTTAATTACAATTGAAGACAAGAGGACACAGTAACTACTATTCAGATAACTTGAAATGTAAAACTTGAAACAAGCCCTGATTTTAATCTATATTTATGGATATAATTCAATCCTTGGTCAACTGGGTTTCCCCTCTGTGTCATATTGCAAGTCAAATATTGGACACTAAGAGTGTAAGTCCATGTGGCAAATCTCCAACATCAATATGCTGAGCCAAAATGTGATCTAGGTTTTTGCTTTTTCCTAAATGGATCGTGTATAGCTATCCAGGAAAAAGAGATCTTTGATTTATTAGAATTGGGATAATCAAAAAAGCCCAGCAGCCACTACAGACATAGGCCCAAATCCATACTGAGGAGTTCAGAAATTCTCATCAAATTAGCTTTTTTTTTTTTTAATTACCGAGTCTTTCTTTAAAAGGTTATATGAATTTATTCAGTTGGTCTTCTGCTCCTGAGGGCTGTTTTGTGCAGTTTTATCTGCCCCAGCCCCATAGGTCTATCAGTCCCACATTTAGGACTTATGGAATTTTCCAGAAATTTTCTTTGTGGAATGCCCATTCTTACTGACTCTTGCAAGTGCCCTGGTAGCAGTCTCAATCTAAGTTCCTGGCCTTTTCTGGGACAAATACTTGATTTTTCAGGTTTTTTAAAAATATATTTTTAAGTCATGTGCCTATTTAAAAACAACATAATTTAATCAAAATCCATTTGAAATTATAGTGGCCACTTGGAAAACTTAATTTAGACTCATCATGGGCTTCCCTGAACTTTACCAAAAGAACCGAGAGGAGGCATTGGACAGACCACAGCATCCAGTTTCCAATGACTCCTTTAAACAAATCAGAATTGTCTCTAAAGATAGGACAGAAACAAACTATTTTAATAGATCTAGGCCCTACCCTTACCACTTGGAATCTTACACATATCTATATTTGTACCTTAGAGTTTTAAGTTACTTAGGTGTGTGTGGGGGTGTGACTCATCCAGTCTATGACGTCTTCCATATTTGCCTATAGTTGACATTCTCTAATTTCATTTTTCCCCATCTCTTTGCAAACTTTAGAAATTAATTAATGATAAAAAAGCAACTATTATGTGTCACTCTAGCAATGTCTAGTTCAGATGGACAGCTATGATTAAGAGGGAAAGATACAAAAATTTAGATTTAGTTTTAATAGATTAAGCTCTTGTTCCAATTGGTGTTTAGAAACAACACTCACAGTGGCCTGGGGATATAGCTCAGTTAGTACAGTGCTTGCCTCTCATGCACAAGGCTCTGGGTTCAATCTTCAGCACCACAAAAAGAAAAAAAAAAAAAAGAAACAACACTCATATATTTAAATCTTGTGGGGAAAAAAATGGCGTGGCCTTCATTGTTAGCTATAAGACGGAAAAAAGTGAAATACCAAATGCTTTTAAACATGATTTATAGTATTTAAAACTTCAGTTTATGAATATACAAATTTATTAATTACATTCTTAAAAATTTCATGTTAACATCAAAATGATTCCTTGAACAATTTAGATGGATTTAATATTTTTGGTTTCAAAACTCTGTTTTCCCCCTGATTTTTCTACCATGTTAAAAAAATGTTAGCAAAGTTTTAAAATTTAGGCTAGTCTTTATTTGCATGAAAAAGTCTAATTTGAATTTCATAAGTTTCCCATATTAGTTTTGCTAGTCAGCATTAATATGATACAATTGAAGTCCATATGGTCAAGTAAATTGTATCATAATAGGTAATGTCCTCATGAAAAGAGATACATTTATTGAATGCTAAAAATCATGGTATTTCTCAAGAACCAGAGTTTAAAATCTTAATATTATGTTGAGTTAATTGTTAGATAATCTTTGAATATGTGAGCACACCATTTTAATATATTTGTGCTATTATTTGATATATTATAGAGTAGCCTTCAATTAACAGGTTAAAAATATTTGTAAATATCTTTGATTTACATGAATATATGTGTTCATTTTTAAAAAATTATTTTGATGCACAATGGTTGGAAATGTATCTACAGAACAATGAATATATTTTGGTTTAGTATGAAAAAAACAAGATTAATTTTGTCTTAAAGAAAATAGTGGGTATGTTAGAATAAAAAGCCAAAATATCATATATTTTATAAATGTAGAAAATCCCTCTTGCAGAGTGAACTTTATTTGCTTGAGTATATAGTATCTACAAAAAAGAAATTGAAAAAAACATTTTTCAAAAATGTAACCAAGTTGTTTAAACATGATGGGCCTATTTAAGACAGAAAGGGTTTATAGATCCTTATCTGCCAATTTAAAAAAAACAAGAATCATTTTTTTCTCTGTTAAAAATGTCTAAGTTATTTTGTGTCTGAACACTATTATTCTCTTGACTGTTACTGACATATATTTAAATAAATTTAAAAGGATGTTTTTTTCTTTTGAAAAAGTTTAAGTTCTTAATGGTAACCTAATTGCTCTTTTAAAAAGTATTGCCTGTAACTGTTTCTTGCCTTAAGCACATCTTGTCTCATATAACAAATCTTCTTAATTTTTGTTTCTCAAATTTAGACATCAGATTTAAAAAAGCAAAACTGTTTAATATTTTTTTAACTACAGAAATTACCTTTAGATTTCATAAATGAATACAGGTTAACATAAAGATCTTGCTCTGGTACTTTCTACAGGGACATGATAATAAAAATAAATAGATGTGCTTGCCATTCTCTAAATTTTGATTAACTCAGGACTTTTGTAAGAGCTCTTTTCTTTCCCAAAGTTAAGATACATTTTTTTTTTCTTTTGAACCAAGACCTCTCTGTGTTGCCCTTGCTGGCCTCAAAGACCCAGGCTCAAGTAGTTCTCCTGCCCCAGCCTACCTCTGGTATAGCTGGTACTACAACTGTGTACCTGTGTAGCAGACAAGATTAAGAAAAAAAACCTGACAAATTCAAAGAAAACTAGCATTTCTATGTTAATTTTATGTATTAATAAAATGTTATTTTATATATATCAATTATTGTACATTCTTCATGTTAAAGAAAACATACTCATGTTAATGTGCTAATAGTCTACACAAAAGATTTCTGTCTCCAGTTTTAAATATGAAATGTCAATTGGCAACTTTGGTAGTACATATTTTGGATAGATTAAAAGCTTGGAAATTTTTTGCTGTCCTCACTATCCATAACATGTTCGTCCTAGGATAATCATTGATTACAACTTAATTCTGTGTGAAACCTCAATAGAGAATTCTACTCTCCTCCAATCTACCATTGTAGTTTAATACAATGAACTAGCAAGAGAAGTTCATTCTTCTTATCAAAGCATACAAACAGACTTCCTTTCCTACCACCAATTCAGCTTCCATATGACATTAGACCATATGATGAGATATTTGGAAAGATCATCAGATGAAGACTATATATACACCTCATCTGAGAAGAACTTTTCATGAGCTGGAACAACTAGCGGAGCAGTGATACTTCAATGACTCCTGTTTATCAAACAAGATACTCTCATCTATTCTCCCACTTTAAAAAAATTTAAAACTACGCTTCATGGAAACATTAGTTTGAGCTCCTCCATAGAATCTCCAGAAGCAAATGGTCCACGGGAATAGCTAACTACATCAATATTCTTAGAACAAGCAGATGACTGCATATTACACATGGGGTTTAAGACCATCCTTCCCCACCCAAACTAGAGGCCAGAAGCCACTAGTCTTAAGCTTCTTAATACATTTTGTTCTTTATCTCTGAATCATCTTATTTTCTTTGCTCATTCTTGCTTCTGAACTGCCTTTCATTCATACCAAGACTCTTATCCTGGATAATTCCAGATACTGGACCACTTCTTTAGACATTAGCACATTAAACAACCTATCTCTGAATTGAAGAAAATCCACTTGCTTATTTAATGAATATCCAAATAGTTTTTCAGACATTTGAGACACATTTCAGCCATAGCAATAATCCCTGTGTCAGTGTTTGTCTGTGTTAAAGTTGCCAAAGGCATAAGCTCCAGAGTCTCAGTGGTGCTCCAAGGCCACTGTCATACTAGCTGATGCAACAAGTACTCATTCAACAAAAATAACTTATCAAAACAACTCCCATTACAAAGATTCAAACTTTCTAAGTAGATTAAGGCATTATACTTACAACAGAGGTACGGAATTAAATTGATCATACTTCCAAAAAGAAAAGATCTATTCTTAAGAGGGTAAATAAATGGCCATTCTAGTAGATAGGCTACCATGGAAGAGGTAGAGATACTAAGAATTGAAACAGAAGTCTTAACTTTCAAAACTGCACGACACATCAAATGAACCAAACCATCATAGAATATCTAAATTCAAACTTGTTAACATAACACATTCCAACCCTTTTGTTCTGAAATAAGGTCACAAGACAAACATAGATAATGGAAACTGCACCAATAACGCCAAGGTCGCGGGTTCGTTCCCCGTACGGGCCACCAAATGCCGCAGTCTGGCTGGGCACAAATCACGAGCCACTGAAGCAGGAACAAACTTTATTTTTAAACTGCAGGAAAACACTTCACACAGCTCCCGGGGAATCCTCCCGAACGCGCCACGAGGCTTCCAGGAACCCCCAGCCGGAAATATCTCTCCCGGAAATCCCTCCTCCTGCACTTCCCCAACCAATGGGAACTCTCGGGGAATCCCCGGAAATCCCCACGAGAACTCCAAAATAGTGCGAGAACTCAAAAGTTGCGGCAGAGGCGGATAGTAATGCCTCGCCTGTCAATCAATACTGTTGGCAAAATGCCAGGGGCCATACAGACTCAGCCGTGGCTCTCAGCAGGTGAAGATCATGTACAGTTCCAGCTACTTGCTGAGTCCATGTCATCCTCTGACTGATCCAACCCTCCAAATGCTGTCAGGCCCCTTCATTAATTTCCCACTCTTCAAATGCCCCAGTGCTGAAACACTTTTTCCAAGCTACACAAATATTGATTTCAATTGTGTTGCTGGTGGCCTTTGCTTGTAGGCTTTAAAAATATTATGAAATTAGACTTAAAATCAGCATACTACAGGTTCACAGCCACATCAGTGTTTATAGCAGCACAATTCACAATAGCTAAACTGTGGAGCCAACCTAGATGCCCTTCAGTGGATGAATGGATAAAAAAAATGTGGCATATATACACAATGGAATTTTACTCAGCAATAAAAGAGAATAAAATCATGGCATTTGCAGGTAAATGGATGGCGTTGGAGAAGATAATGCTAAATGAAGGTAGCCAATCCCCAAAAAACAAATGACGAATGTTTTCTCTGATATAAGGAGGCTGATTTATAGTTGGGTAGGGAGGTGGAGCATGGGAGGAATAGACAAACTCTAGATAGGGCAGAGGGGTGAAAGGGAAAGAGAGGGGGCAAGGGGTTAGCAAGGATGGTGGAATGTGATAGATGTCATTATCCAAAGTACATGTATGAAGACATGAATTGGTGTCAACATACTTTATATACAAATAGAGATATGAAAAATTGTGCTGTATATGTGTAATAAGAATTGTGATGCATTCCACTGTCATTTATTTTTTTAAAAATCAATAAAAAAGAAAAAAATTAAATTAGCACTATTTCCATATTTTAGATTTACTAAATATTTGATCTTAGAGCAGTACTATCCAATGGAACTTCCTCTGATAATGGAAATGGTCTATACTCTGCAGTGTCTGTCACAGTGGCTACTTGCTATTGGATACTATAAATACTGCCAGTATGACTGAGGAATGGAAGCTTTCATTTTGTTTAATTTTAATTGATTTGAGTCTAAATAGTCACATATGATTAGAGGCTACCATATTGGTTTGTTCAGTCTTAGAGCATGTACCATTCCACCCTTGGTAGAGGGTCACAGGGGACATACTTCTTAGGGTGTAGTGTGTTTCCTTTCTTTACAAAGCAATGTAATGGATAAAGAAAGATAGTCACTGAAGCAAGAAGGAAGGTAAATCTTAGCTCTGCTTTTTATGGAAATGGTTTTGGTGATATGGAAGTAGTTTCTGACTCATTTTTTGATTTGCAGACCTTCTGCATCACTGAACACAGATTAACAGCCCTCTTCTGTCTATTCATCAGTCATAGGTGTCAATCTGAATCAGGTAGGGCAGGGTGGGAATGCCATTTCTTGTGAATTCAGTCCCACAGCACTCTTGTTTGTGGAAATTTCATGAAGAATCTGGCGTATGATGAACTTTTGCCATTATTTTCCTTTATAATGTGATTTTGCATAATTTTAGATGCCCTCATGGCTATTTTAGATGAGTAGACAGTGAACCAGGGGCTGCTTAGATTGGTGCTGCCTTAAACCCAAGTCCCAATGTCACTAGGTGTGTTGGCAATACTTGATGGTGAAGCAAGAATACCCAATGCTGAATTGTTTTAGGGAATTAATCCTCTTGAATGCACATTAGAATCACTTGAGGAGATTTTAAAAGTCCCAAATGCCAGACCATATAATTCAGGATTTCTGAAGGTGGGACCCTGGCATTAATATGTTTTAAAGTTCCCTAAACAATTCCAGTTGGCTTCCAAAGACAGAAAACTCATTTTTTAAAAGAAGGCTTAATACAACTAATGATTTCATACTAAAAATAGGATGAAATACTTCCCAGATAATTCAAAAGGAAAATAATGATAATAAGAAGTTCTACTTAGTGACTTCCTGGCACATCACAATGTTTTCAGTGCTACAGCATTTTTATGATGTTGACATTTTTATTCTCATTTGTCATAGAAAAGAAATGAGTAATTGATTAGAAATCTGAACTTCTAACCTCTTGCTTTTTGAATATGCTTTACTGCTTCTACAAAGTCAACTGAATCATTGATAGTCTTACTGCCATGAACACATGATACCTCATTCAAGACTTCTCTTTGAAGAAAATATATCCATTTTGATGTATATTGGAAGGTATTATCATTTATCAAACTATAAAATTAAATTTAATATGCTTTCATGGAGTACACTATTTTTCACTAATGAGTGCTAATTATTGCAGATATTCATTGCAAGTCAATTGGTTATTTTGTCTGCCTTTCATGGCAGATGCAATGGGCCTCCAGGTTAACCACAATGGAGAGATTTTGAGACCTGATGAGATTTTACATTTGTCCCTAATTGCCATCCTTGACTTAAGCAGATATGATTATATAGCACAAAATAAAATAGAGTTTTATGGGTTCAGACTCTGTTGCCCAACTATATGGAATCAGATCCTAGTTTTCCCAGCTATGAAACCTTGGGGGAAATTTCTTAAATATCTTTATGTCTCAGTTTTCTCATCTGCCAATGGGGATGATGCTGATAATTACAGCAATCATCTGAGAAGGTTGTTGTAAGGTTTGAGTAATTAACATACATATATTACTTAGGTTAGTGCATGGTACAAAGTAAGCATTTGCTAATGGTATGCTTTTGGCTTCTTCTTTGAAGAATCTCAACTATTCTGCACACAAGACATAAAAAGAATTTGATCACTAATTTACAATATATTCTGATGGTCATCATGTTAGTTAAGGATTGTTGATCTAATGCCAAGTTGGTCATCAAAGGCTCTAAGTCTTTGACACCTTATTTAAAGAACACACAGTGTTGACACAGTCAGAAGGCACTGTGGAGGGTATTTTTGCTTCTCTGCACAGGAAAGCTGTGTAGCACCCTACACATCCAAGGTGGACTGAGATACCTGTCATAGAACTTGACACATCTATCTGTATATCGCAGTGTTAGTCCTTGCCAGGGGACTCAAGAAGCAAGATACAGGCTATGGAAAAGACAAACACTCTTGGCAGAAGGGAATATTTAGGCATTTATAAGCAGATTCATTTGAGAATGAACCCCTTACACACAGTAAGAATTTGAAGAATTTTTATTTATTAAAGGACACAGTAAACCCTTTTTTCTTTTTAATCACCACGGTACATTTGCATAAAATTTTCAAAGTAGAAGATCATAATGTTTCCCAGCTTTGTGAATTTTGCTCCTTTTCTAACCAGCTCTCGAGAAGTCTGAGAAAAGGGATATAAATTAATTACAACATGACAACGCTGT
This sequence comes from Marmota flaviventris, assembly GCF_047511675.1. Lineage (NCBI taxonomy): Eukaryota > Metazoa > Chordata > Mammalia > Rodentia > Sciuridae > Marmota > Marmota flaviventris. The sequence continues at coordinate 35,866,470 of NC_092508.1, read as the reverse complement.
AAAGATAAATACATAGAACCCTGAAGAAAGAAAAACCTACACCCACAGAACATGAAAGGACTTTTAGACTTTTTGCTGGGACTTAAATTTAATTACATATGTCCTGAAGAGTTTCTGAGATGAACAGAATTCTGTCCTTTAAATAAAGAGCTAATTGAAAAATTATCTATTCCCTAATTGGGGGAACAAAGACAAGGAATATGCCTCTCATTTTCTTTTGTAGTAGGCACAACTTGGTCTAATACATAAATTCCTTCACAGAGGACTAGATCATGGTTTATTGTGAATTGCAAATTGATAGGAGCACACTTGTGGGACCCACCTAGAGATGGGCTAGTGACACCAAGCTGAAGGTCTGTGGTTTCGTGTTTGCTACTCAGTATGAAATGTTAAGGGTCAGCATTTCTTTACTGTGCATCTTGGTAAAGGTTTCTTTCCTTCCTTCTTTTCTTTCTTTCTCTTTCTTACTACAGATCAACATTTAAAATACAAAAATTCATGTAGTACTATGTTTGAAGTCTCATGACTTTTCTTTGGAAAATGCTTTGATGGCTCCAAGTTGATCTCTAGCTCTCCTAGGACCATAAGCAGGACATCGCCATCCAGTCAGGGTTTCGCTTGGCTACTATGATGGATTCTCACTTGTCTCCTTGCCCTCAACTCTCTCCTGCCTTGTCATCTTCCATTCTGTTGATGGAGTTCTAAAGACAGACTTATTCACATCCTTGTCTTAAGAACACGTATTGTTTCTCTACAGGTCCACAGGATGAAGGCCAGATTCCTTAGGAAGGTATACATGGCTCTTCTTCCTTGTTGGTTCCAACTTCCCTTTAATCTGAGCTCCTCCCACTTCCCCCCCCCCCAAAGTCTTCTACTTTCTGTGCTCCCTCAGAACAAGAAACATGGCAAGTTGTTCAACATTTCACTCCAAAGACCAACAGGTTTGGAGGTGCCCATGCATGTTACACGAAGGAGAGAAGAGAGCAGGTTGGATTCTGGGGTGAACTGGCAAGCACATGCTCCTTTCAAAGAAGGAGGGGGCTGGGAACTACTATTCAGCTCCAGTCATTGGTTGCCATGTGGGAATGTGGGCCCAGTGTTGCCAGATCTTCTGATTTTTTTTTTTCAAGAGAAGCCAGAAATCTGGAATTTTATGAGAAATCTTCCAATTTTTAAATCTTGGCAACTAATTCAAAATATTTTTAAAACACTGTATGAGCCAAAAAAAAAAAAAAAAAAGTCTGCCAAATGAATTGAATGGGACACCAGACTGTGACCCCTTTGGTAGGAGCCAGAAAATGTTTGCTATCTACCTGGACTTGTGCTCCACCCACACTCAACTTCCTGCTGTTTCCCAAACATGCCACGTACTTAGTGCACCTCTTCACTATTAGATTTGCTGCCATCCTCATTTTCCACTTGGAAACTCCTACTCATCCTTCAGGGCCCAGCCCAAATGTCACCTTCCTCAGCTAAGTCCACTTTCCTGAGGAGATGAAATCAGGATTCTGCCCAGACTCTGCTATAACATGTACCATGTACATGGCAGTCCCAAAGGACCTGGAGGCTCTCTCACGGATCTTCTCTGGCACCCAACACAGGGTCTGGCACATAGTAGGCTCTCACTAAATGTTTGTTGAATGGATGTATTCCCATCAGAATGAATTTATGAGATTTCCTGAGGAAATAAACACTTTTCATTTCCTTCCATCTTTGCCATGTTGATTTCAATGTGGTAGGCACATCCATCTGTGGATGTTGGTGTCCTTTTTCAGTCCTACACTGCATGCAGGCTGTACTCTTTTTGGAGCTCTCCACTGTCACCACACTCATTGGCTTAGGGTTAGGCGTATCTAGGCAGATGGCTCCATAGCTATTCGTCTTAAATGGGTTAAGTTATTCAGGTTGTTTTTCAAGAACTTGAGGTGTAGGAGAGTTGTTTCCTCAATGACCTGGGAGTCAGTTTTATAGATAGGAAATTATTAGAAACTGGGTCAAGTATTTTCCATTTTTTAAAAAATATGCCCACTAATTTTGCAGAATACACGTCTTAAAGCTGTTTTGGTTTCATGTTTGATGTATACTATGAGAATAATGCCAGTTTAAATGATTTCATATGAAAAATGAAAGCCACTCCAATCCATCCTTACCTCTGTTAAAGTAAAACCATAAGGGCTTCTAATTCCTAATTTCCTGTATACACCCCATATTTCCCAACAAACAAGCCCATCCACATAATGTGACCACATATCCTCCCACACAAAAAAACCCCACAGATTCCATACACATACATGCATATAAACAGAGAAATCTACTAAGCAATTTGCATAATCATTCCATCTACACAATATTATTCAAAGAAGACTTCCCCCCTGGAATGTGATGCATTCATATTTTAATCAAGAAATTGTATTTTTCCTGCCTCCATAAATCCATACACTCTTCTATTTTATTTCTTTGAAAAATTTTAGGATTCAGACAAAACTTGTTTAAAATGTGAAAGGGTTTTGGACAGAAAGAAAAAATGTTTTCCTACCATTATCAATAGAAATTGTCTCTCATATTTAGGAGTTAACTAATTATCTGAATCAGGTGATATCTGAAAGAAGATCCCATCTACCCATTACTACTATCATTCTTATAAAATTACAGAAAAAAAATTTTTTTAAGAAGGCAGTTCAAATTTGACACAATCTAAAGGATGATTAAATTTTATGAAACAGAAAACTCCAATTGGCAAAAATGAAAAGAATAAAGCTTTCAAATGATTTGTCTTCCAACTCAATAAGATATATCACTTTTGCATGATGATTGACAGTAGATTATTATAATATGAAGTTTATTCTGCATGATTATGGAACAGTATTTGTTTTTTCCCCTACAGTGCTTTCTCCTAAATTATACCACTAATAGGATTTCTCAGTCAAGGCCTTGAGAACTCCCAAAAAGGGTCAGAGTGACAGAGTGCTATGCTTGGCAGTGAAATGGAACCACAACCCCCATCTCTTGCCTCTGTCTTCACACACAAGGCTCCAGAGGCCAAATATGCCAAGTCACCAAAGTATTACGAATTAACTTAAACAGCTTCCTCAGCAGCAGAAAAACGAATGAAGAACTGAAAGAAGCACTAAGCAATACATTTGAAGGTCAGAATTTTGAGTCCCAAAGAGTCCCTTGGTCACTGGTCATTATAAGGCATTGAGACATTTCAGGACATGTTACCCCAAAACATGGCACCTGGACATTCGAGAAAACCCCAGAAAAAGGAAAGTCACTCTCCGACCTTCTCATGCCCTTCTTCCTGAAGCAGGTCATAAAAGCTAATGAGGATTTTTTTGATCCTTCACTGAAGCAGGTCATAAGACCCTCAATGAAAAGATGCCCTCCCTACCTGGAAGAAAGAAATGTCCTTATCTCTGAAGACACAAACAGAGAAGAATCTGAACAAACAGGCTTTGCTAAATTTTCTTCCAGTTTGTTAGCATGAGATTAGATACTTCCTTATGACTTTCCTCTTTTTCATCAAAGCCAGCATTAAAACACACACGGGTTTACTGGTTCTTTTGAGACTTCCTCTTATTATGAAGGCTCCTCTGTCATGTGAAACTTACTAAATACATTTGCATGCTTTTCTCTTGTTAATCTGTTTTTTGTTACAGGGGACTTAGTCATGGACCTCCTAATGGGTGAGGAAAAGACATCTCCCCTCCTCTATAGCATCTACCACCTACAGTTTTGTTGATGTTCTCTCATAGTCCTCTGGGCCAACATGATTAAAATTTAGTTTTTCAGAGCATAGGACTCCTAATCTGAAGGCAGGAGGTCAGACCCCATTGCTTAAGTTTAATGGATTCTGGGCTGTCCTGAGCTCTGCCTTTTCTTAATCTCCTATCCAGTCCTAAGGAATTGTATATATCATGTTGCCTCTTGGCAGCTCCCTTTTCCTTTGGAGCCTGTTCACTCATTACAAAGCATTTTCAGGAATTAATTGTGACGTCACAAAATATTACAAATGCTTAAAATGTTGTCTTTAGTCCATTCTGGCTGCTACAGCATAGAGACCACAAACTGGGGGGGGGGGGGGTCGCGAAAACTTAATTTCTCCCTCTTTTGGAGGCTAGGAAGTCCAACATCAAAGCTCAAGCAGATTTTGTTCTGGGGAGGGCCCAGTTCCTGATTCATACAGAAGGACTTGTCACTGTTTCTCACAAGGTGAAATGGGTCAAGGTCAGCTGGGGCTCCTTATATAGGGATACTAATTCCAGTCATAAGGACTGTACTCTCAAGATCAAATCATCTCCCGAAGGGCTCACTTCCTCACACCATGACCACAGGAGTTAGGTTTTAACATGTGGATTTTGGGGTGAGAGGAACACAAACATTCAGACCATAGCACATTTCAAACAGGGAAAAACAAAAGCAAATACACACACACACACACACACACACATTATACCTGCAAGTCAAAGGATGTCAGGAGCAAGAATGGAGTGGCCTCAGGATAAAGTTAGCTGTTAGTAAAGAAAAGAAAGGACTTTGGGAATCTTTTATTTTCATCCAGTGGAACTTGTCCACAGTTTTAGTTTTTGGAGACTATAATAGGGAAACAACTGGACAATAAAGGTACTTAGAATTTCCAGATGAAACTATAGCAGGTCATTTTTAGACCAAAAAAAAAAAAAAAATCTTGCATCTTTCCTTTTAAGGAATAAATATTCTTTCAGTATGATGCAGTGGTAGATGTGGTTTGTTATTAGGTTATAAATTTTAAAAACCTTATTAGGATCCCCAAACCAGGAATATAAAAATGTAGTTTCCCTTCTCCCTAAAGACATATTTATTGGTATCTGAAGTAAAGAACAAAAAAATGTTTGAGATCCCCAAATATATCCAAATAAGCAGTTAAGAATACACAATGTGCATTTGCCACATCAAAAGTGGTATTGTAATTTAAGGACTGTGGAGTAAAAATAAAACCCAAATCTGCCACAGTTGCATAGAAATGTGTTTAATCCTCTGTCTGAGTTATTTGGTATGAAACACTACCCCATCCCCCACAAACCTTGACACAGCCCTTGATGGAAAGTTAGCCAGGCCACTGTGTTCCACAGGCTCTGTGGTAGGGTTGGCCAGTCTTCATCCCCCTCCAGGGGCTAGCACACTTTAAATAAACTCATCTGATTTTAAAGGAATGTTATGCAGACAGACAGATTGTTTGTTTGCACTTGAATTTCTGAAACAGAGATGCGCCTTGGTGTTGCAACACAAAGCTCTACTGCAAAGTATAATGCCAGAGAAATCTCTGTACCTGGTAAAGGGGCTCCTGTAAGCCTAACAGATTCTTCTTTCTTTGGGCATACAGCTGTGTCTAAGACCATGAGGACTCCACATGGTATTTGGAGAAATGAGGGGCGTTTCCCCAAAAATTATATTTGTCATGCTTTGGTGCCAAATGAGTAATTTTTTTTAAGTTCCAATTGCACATGAATATAACGATCATAATGCTCAGTAAAAATTATTGACATAGCAATAGAGCTAAAATTGGTCTTCTCTACACTTTATCTTGATTAAACATCGACTGCATGCCAGACCTTGTACTGACCCAAACAGAAATGTGAAAGGAGCATGCAAGTGGAGTGCTTTAAATGTAGTCACGGATGGTAGTGGTGGCAGCGCTAGGGAAGAGTGGCAAAATGGAGGGGGGAACTCAGAAGCATCGCGATGGAACCTCTGCTTGCCAAGTGGCTGAGGCTGAATGTCAGAGAGCAAAAATCTCAGTTTCATCATCTTTGAAAATGCTTTTGCCTCTTATGCAGGCGCCATGTTGGTACCATGTGCCATCTGTCCACCTTGGAGAAGGCAGCTTCTCTAGCTGAGAACCAGAGTAAAAACAACCACCACCACCAAAAACTGGCTTCCATTTTGAAGTCATGTTGTATAAGAAATGCACATATCTAAACGCTTGTGGGGAGATGTCCACCCCTTGAAAGATCCAATGAAACTGCAAGTTACATTCTCTCATCTCCCACTCACTTTGGGACAGGCCCTCATTTTGCAAAATGGAATGAAGGTTTTGACTGCAGAATTTCCCTATTTAAATTGCATTTTCTGTTACTCTTGACTCTTCCATTTTCAACTCTTCAGAGTTGATTTTTAGAGAATTGAAGGTGAGAGTGTGAAACTTCTTGCTGGATTAAGGGTGTTTCAAGGAGGTGAGAATGATCAGATGAGTGGTTTGGAACAGTGAATCGCTGCTCAGGGGAGATACACAAGGGAGGAATTGAGAAGATACGTCTGAAAACTGTCTCAGGGCTCTCAATAAAACAGACTGAATGGAGATGGAAAAGAGGATTTCAGTGAGATAATGTCAGTGGTAGAACCGACAGGATTTAGTGATCCCTGAGATAAGGAGGAGGAAGCGGGAAGATGTAGGAATGACCATCAGAGTGGTTTTGACAGGGTATGCAAAATTTAATATCCTTCTTGAAAACAATTTATAACTTGAGCTAGAGGCACATATGAAAAACTTGACGTTTGTGATGTAGATGTACAAAACTGTTTCCCCCCAGTCTCTCTATTGTGAAGGACATGTGAATTATAATTTATGATTTATTTCTATGTCAGATTTTTATGTTGTTATCACTTGAAGCTGTGAAGTGATTTTTATTGGTTCTTTTTAATTATACATAATATTAGGATTCATTTCAAAATAATAATAAAATCATAGGATATAATTTGCTCTAATTCAGTACTTTCTCTTTCCCTCTCTACCTCCCTCCTCCTATTCCTTTCCCTCTACTCTACTGATCTTTCTTCTACTTACTTATTTTTTTTTAAATTAGTATCTTGTGGAGGTACATGATGGTGAGTTTTGTTGTGGTATGTTCATATACGTATATAGGAATATTAGGTCAGATTCACTACACTTTTCTTGCCTTATCCTGTTCCTCCTCTCTCCCCTCATCCCTTTGTCTACTCCACTGATCTTCTTCTATTTTGATGGAATCACCTGTCTTTTATTTTCCTTATTTGGGGCTAGCTTCTACATATCAGAGAAAATATTTGACCTTTGATTTTCTGGGTCTGCCTTATTTTACTTAGTATGATAGTCTGTAATTTCATCCATTTATCAGCACATGCCATAAGTTCAGTCTTTTTTATGGCCGAATAATATTCCATTGTGTATATATACCACATTCTTTCTCCATTCATCTGTTGAAGGGTACCTAGATTGGTTCTATAGCTTGGCTATTTGTGAAATGATTTTTTTTAAAAAGCCAGATTGCTTTTGATAATGAGGATATTGAACTGGCATGTGGAGATACAATGCAAGTTGCTGACTGTCCTTATGTTTTTCCATGAAAGCTTGCCTTTGCCAAACCAGTGATCTATAGATTCCACCAGGTACAATGGAATATAGCTATTAGCAAGAGTTAATTAAGGTCAAAGGTCTTAGTTGGTCATGGTTTAGACTGTTGCACTCTTCTAAACACAAAAATATCAGCCTGACTTAAATTTAAGGAGATAGGCTATCATGGGGATTTTCTTTCACTGTGGTTTATTTCTAGCATGATATTGAATCCTTTAGGATTAGGACCTGGTATTTGTACTTATAGTTGTGACATGGGGGATAAAAAAATTGGTAAAAGTTTATCTCAGCATTCTGACAAGTTAAACTTAACACTGCCTGCATTTTATTTACTGAGAACTACATCTTCATCCCTCCAATATTTAAGCCCAAGTTGAAGGGAGTATGTGACAGTATGCTTGTATTGTATATTATAGTCAAAATGAAATTAATTACGTTTGTTCAACTTATTTCTAGTGACTTTAGCTAAAGAGACAAGAATGACTATATCTTATATGAGGCAAACAGGGAATCTGGTAATGGTGAAATATTGTGTTTCTTGTAAGCTTTCATTTTATAGGATTTTGTCTAGGGGTTGAAATATTACACAATTTCCCAAAGGCAGAAATTGCCATGTAGTTATTCTTCTGATTATTATAATACTGCTTACAACTTTATCTTTACGTTCCAAAATACACGTGCTTTTAGAATTGAGTAACATTTATTATTAAACCATGTCATAGGCCTGGGATGTAATTAAATGATAGAGCACTGGCCTAGCATGCACAAGGTCCTGAGTTGGGTCCTCAAAAGCAGAAAAAATTATAAAAACTAAAAAAAAAAAAAAGAAGAAAATTCAAAGGATTGTTATAATGATAATATTACTTTCTAAATTAATAAAATATAGCTAAAATTTAGGAATAAAATAATCCCTTTACTATTGAGGAATATTAAAGTTAAAGTAAAGTGAATCTATCATTTTTAAATTTGTTCTAATTAGTTATATATGGCAACAGAACCCATTTTGACACCTCATACATAAATGGAGTACAACTTCTCACTCTTATAGTTGTACATGATGTAGAATCACACTGGTTGTGTAATCATACATGCACATAGGGTGAATCTATCATTTTAATGTACCAAATTGTTTTTTAAGAAGGACTGATTATATTAAATCTATTTAACACAATGGAAAAAACTCTCATTGGCTGGAGTTGGAGAATATCATGCTAAGCGAAGTAAGCCAATCCCCAAAAAACTAAAGGCTGAATATTCTCTCTGATACAAAGTGGATGCTGATCCATGACGGGGGCATGAGAAAAATGGAGGAACTTTGAGTGGGCAAAGGGGAGGAAGGGGTGGGGATGGGTATGGGGGCAGGAAAGATGGTGGAATGAGATGGACATCATTACCCTAGGTACATGTATGACTGCACATATGGTGCGATGCTACATCATGTACAACCAGAGAAATTAAAAGTTGTGCTGTAAATGTGTACAATGAATCAAAATGCACTTTGATGTCATATACACCTTATTAAAAATAAATAAATTTTAAAAATTATGTGAACCTTAAAAAATTACATGAGATTAGATGACAAAAGTAATAAATTTCTAGAATTTAGCAAGATTCTGAGTGACACCCCCCAAAAAACACCTCATTGGCCACAGTTTCAAGTAAACATTCCCTTTTAATTAACCAAAATGATACTGTGTTAATTCCATAATGGATGACAAATTAAAATATTATAAATACTTTATACGCAATAATTCTCAGGTATGGCCAATTTTGATTCAAGTTCATTCAAACAACTGGAGAAATGTCCAGTATCTGCTTAATAACTGCACATTTAAAAAATGGATTTTAGTTTTGGCCAAATCCTCAATAAGAAAAAGTCCCACACATATGTAAGGAAAGACACAAGCTTAGAAACACAACTGGGACCTTTCCCAGTGCATCTGCCCTGGCAGCATGACCACAAAGGACACTCGGGAGGGAGCAGGGATACCTCCCAAGGACAGTGCACAAGGCCCCGTTTCTCCTGAACTCAGGCAAGCCATGTGTTTTCCCTGAAAAAACAGGGCCCAACTCTTTGTTTCCTCCTCTGAGGATTCCATACGCTAAGTTTTCTCCATCATGCTAGAATCTGGCCTGATTTCCAACATTTCAACGTTCCTAATTAAAGGAGGATTGTCTTTATCGAGCTGGCAGATGGTGCTGCAGCAAAGTCTGCTTCAGACTGAAACGTGTTTTGAGGCCTTCCCTGTCAGAGATCCACCACAAGTTGCAAACGCACTAGGCACACCTTCCACGACAAGAAGTGGGTGAGTGACAGGCTGAAAGAGGTGGAGAGAGAAAAAGTGACAGAGACAGGGAGGGAGGTGGGAATGAGCATAGGGTTAACATCACAACTTGGATGTCTTTCCAGCTTGAAGCCCCGCTGTAAGTTTTCCACAGGAGCCAATAAAGGGTAGCAGTTCCTATCACAGACCTAAACTCCAGCAGATCTGATCTTGAGTCTCGGCTCCACTATTTATAGAAGGACAAGGTCTTTAAATTTTCTGCATTTCAGTTTCCCAGTATATAAGATGGAGATAACAGAACTTTCCCCGAGGGTAATTGTCAGTACCACATAGCTGTGTATTTAAAGAGATTACTATATATCTGACATTGACACAGTATAAAGTTTCCACAAATGATATCATATGATGAAACATAAGTTAATTGAGTTTTTATTCTAGGTATTGGAAGTACAAATTAAATTATTTTTAGAGTATGTGCTCAAGTGTTACTGATTTTGATGTCCTCAGAGTTGCACCTACCAGATTGTGCTATTAATACCGCACAAAAAATTCTAGAAAGATTGGTAATTAATTGGGATTGGAGCTTAGTTTTGTACTTAGTGAAAGCTAATGATTTTGTTTTTTTAAAAAAACTATTCTGAGCTTTAAACATCAATATCAAGATTAAAGTCTAACCTCTACCTGCTTTGTAATTTCACTCTATCTCCGTAAGTCTGGGAAACACTCTGTGAAAAACTAAGCTATAAAATGCTGAGGCTGCAGGCTGGCCCTTAACCCAAGGGTGGGTGATGATGTTCTTCCTTGTTCCCTTTCTGCCATCCCTCTTTGGAATTGAGGTCAGGCTCTCAATCATTACACAGTTCCAGAAGAGTCAGCACTTATGGTAGCTGATAGAAAAATCTTTCTCAATAAAGTACACATAAAAAGCAAAACATTTTAGGAGCCATCTTTAATTGCAATGCTTTAGCTTAAGCATGTGGCCAGGAGACTTCTAGAAGTAGCCTTCTTAAAACTCTAAATTATACCACTGCACTCATTTACCAAAGTCTGGCAAGACTGGGGCAAATAGAAGATCTTCATGGGTTGGGGACTGAGTCATTTCAAAAGTGATTAAAGACATAAACGAAATCTAGGGCAAAACCCCCTTCTTTCCTCTTCCTCTAACTCATCTACAAATGAAAGTAACCAAATCCATTTCTTAAGAAATACATTATGATGCAGAAAAAGCATTTGACAAAATACAGTCCCCCTTTATGTTCAAAACATTAGAAAAATTAGGGATAATAGGAACATATCTCAACATCATAAAGGCTACCTATGTATGCTAAGCCCCTGGCCAACATTATTCTAAATGGAGAAAAATTGAAGGCATTCCCTCTAAAAACTAGAACAAGACAGGGATGCCCTCTTTCACCACTTCTGTTTAACATAGTTCTTGAAACACTGGCCAGAGCAATTAGACAGATGAAAGAAATTAAAGGGATACACATAGGAAAAGAAGAACTCAAATTGGGACTATTTGCTGATGATGATTCTATACCTAGACTACCCTAAAATTTCCAACAGAAAACGTCTAGAACTACTAAATGAATTCAGCAAAGTAAATCAAAGGCATTTCTGTATATCAGTGACAAATCCTCAGAAAGGGAAACAAGAAAACTACTCCATTTACAATAGCCTCAAAAAAATAAAATAAAATATTTGGAAATCAACTTATGAAAGAGGTGAAAGATCTATATAATGAAAATTACAGAGTCCTAAAGAAAGAAGTCAAAGAAGACCTTAGAAGATGGAATCTTTCTCTTGTATAGGCAGAATTAATATCATCAAAATGACCATACTTCCAAAATCACTATACAGATTTAATGCAATTCCAATCAAAATTCCAATGACATTCCTCATATAAAAAGAAAAAATAATCATGAAATTCATCTGGAAAAATAAGAGACCCAGAATAGCTAAAATAATCCTTAGTAGGAAGAGTGAAGCAGGTGGCATCACTATACCAGAACTTAAACTAGATTTCAGAGCAATAGTACAGAAACAGCATGGTATTGGCTCCAAAACAGACTGGTAGACCAATGGTACAGAATAGAGAACATAGAGACTAACCCACAAAATTGCAATTATCTTATATTAGACAAAGGTGCCAAAAACATGCATTGGAGAAAAGATAGCCTCTTCAACAAATGATGCTGGGAAAACTGGAAATCCATATACAACAAAATGAAATTAAATCCTTATCTCTCACCATGCACAAAACTCAACTCAAAATAGACCAAGAACTTAGGAATAAAACCAGAAACCCTGTGTCTAATAGAAGAAAAAGTAGGCCCTAGTCTATAGCATGTGGGATTAGACCCCAACTTCCATAATAAAACTCCTTTGCTGCAAGAATTAAATTCAAGAATCAATAAATGGGATGGAATCAAATTAAAAAGTTTCTTCTCAGCAAAAGAAACAATCAGTGAGGTGAATAGAGAGCCTACATCTTGGGAGCAAATCTTTACCCCTCACACATCAGATAGAGCACTAATCTCTAGGGTATATAAAGAACTCAAAAAACTAAACACCAAAAAAACAAATAATCCAATCAATAAATGGGCCAAGGACATGAACAGACACTTCTCAGAAGAGGATATACAATCAATCAACAAATACATAAAGAAATGTTCATCATCACTAGCAATTAGAGAAATGCAAATCAAAACCACTCTAAGATTTCATCGCACTCCAGTCAGAATGGCAGCTGTTATGAAGACAAATGACACTAAGTGTTGGCGAGGATGTGGGGGAAAAGGCACACTCATACACTACTGGTGGGACTGCAAAATGGTTCAGCCAAAATGGAAAGCAGTATGGAGATTCCTTGGAAAACTGGGAATGGACCACCATTTGACCCAGCTATCCCACCCCTCAATTTATACCCAAAGGACTTAAAAACAGCGTACTACAGGGACAGAGCCACATCCATGTTTATAGCGGCACAATTCACAATAGCTAAACTGTGGAACCAACCTAGATGCCCTTCAATAGATGAATGAATAAAAAAGTGTGGTATATATACACAATGGAATATTACTCAGCAATAAAAGAGAATAAAATTATGGCATTTGCAGGTAAATGGATGGAGTTAGAGAGAATAATGCTAAGTGAAGTTAGTCAATCCCAAAAAACCAAATGCCAAATGTTTTCTTTGATATAAGGAGGCTGATTCATAGTGGGATAAGGAGAGGGTGCATAGGAGGAATAGACAAACTCTAGATAGTGCAGAGGGGTTGGAGGAGAAGGGAGGGGGCATGGGGTTAGAAATGATGGTGAAATGTGACGATCCAAAGTACATGTATAAAGATACAAATTGGTGTGAATATACTTTGTATACAACCAGAGATATGAAAATTTGTGCTCTATATGTGTAATAAGAATTGTAATTCATTCTGCTATCATATATAAATAAAGAAAATGTTATTGAACTACTGAAAAAAAGAAAAACATTACGAGTGGCAAGTTTTGGCAAGAATATAGAGCAATTGGAATTCTCTGATCTGGTGGTGGAGGTGTAAGTTGGTACAATCACTTTGAAAAATTGTTCAACTGTTTCTATTAAAGCTAAACTACACATATTCTATGACTCAGCAATTCTGCTCCACTAGCAATGACACATATGCCCAGCAAAATATGTTCCCATTATGCATAATAGATAAAAGCTGAAAGCAACTGAAACATATATTAATGGTAGACTGGATAAATAAATTGTGGCAGTCCTACAATGAAACACTATTATGACAAAAAAAGTAAATCATTGCTACATACAACCCAACAGACTAATTTCATGAGCCCAACACTAAATAGAAAAAGTCAGATATCACAGAGCACATACTATATGATCCACCCTCCCGAAAATTCAAATCCAGGCAAAATTAATGGTGTTGGAAGTCAGAACAGTGGCTACTCTTGGTAGATAGTGATTAGGCAAGGGGAACAATGGTGGAGGGAGCTTGGTGACATTTTGTTTCTTAACTAATATAGTTATGATTCCTTTAATAAAATGCAACTAAGTGTACAATTATAGCTTGTGCATGTGTGTGCTTCTATATATTATATTATACTTCAATAAGATTTACAAAACAATTTCTTATACAAAGGCTAGAAAAAATAGTCCACAATATGGAGAGACACTGAGAAAGAACTTCAGAAGCAAGGACAAGAGACCTGGGTTCCACTCCTGCATTTGAGCACGTCATCTTTCCTCTCTTGGCCTCATTTTCTTCTTCTGAAAGAGGGAATGTCACTAGAGGATCCCTTGGATTTCTCTTAGCTCTCACTCAGGCATGCTGACCTTAGAGCCAGCACATTTAACCACCAAACTTGTGGCCTCCCAGGTTGGACAAGAGGGGCAGATTCTATTTTCTGATGTTATTGAAAGCTGAAGCCCATTTCTTCCTTGGAAGATTCTTGGGCAGTCTGCTGGAAGACAACATTAGGAGAGATTTCTATAAAAAGAGTTAAGAGAGGGAATTTATCTGTAATCCTCATAAAAGTGAAAAAGATTAAACCAAGAATCTGAGTTAAGGTGATCAACCTAAAAACATGGATGGCTTTAAGTACGCTGATGAGAGGGTTTTCATGTTCTGAAAGCTGCCAGAAGCAACATTTGGACTTTTGATTGCCTACTGCATCTGACCTAATAAACTGGAGTCATCAATAGCCCCTTGCCAACTCAATTCTGATGAGGAGGTCTGAATCAAAATTAAATGCAGATAATTTAAAGGAGGTTTTCTTTATTATGTTAGCTATGTCTTTTGCTGTCCCAAAAGATTCCCTAAGCTGGGGTTCTTATTTAGAGATGTTATTGCCCCTGCCCTATTTCACCAAGTCCCCTTCCCTTGACCCCTGGTTTCTCACCTTGGGACAGTCTATTAGGATGGAAAATGTTTGCTGAAATTTTTGTGCATATCATTTCCAAGAATTTTCCAAAATACTAAAGGGATGCTGACTCCCCACTAGGACTCAATAGAGTATAGCAAATCAAACAATTTTCCAAAAGGCTTTTTCCTACCACTCATCTGACCACATTCCTCACTGCACAGAGAAGTAATGGACTGCAAGCAGAACTGTATCTGAGATCCTCAGTTTGAAATAGGTAAGTTTTCAAACTACAAGTCTTGGAGAGAGAAAGAACAGACACATGCCCCAGTGGAACAGATTTCTGAGTGGGATGGGAGAAGGACTAGGAGATGACAAAGGATAGATACGTAATTAGGAAGGAAATGGAGGATGAATTCACTTACTTTATGTATCTAAGTAAAGGTGAAGTGACCTTGGCTCTCTGATGGCTGTAGAAAGTGATTTTTTTAGCAACACAGAGAACAGTTTCAGATTCTACTCCCAGGGATCTGCGGGTCTGGTCTAATCAGGGAAACTTTATTTCTCATCATTCCTCGCTGAGCTGTGACACATGAAAATAATTACTGAGGTTAGAGACGGAAAATATTTATTAGGTCAGCTCGACCATCCTGTCCATTATGGAGACTGGCTCCCGGCTGGGCCTGGGAGACAGAGCTACGTCAACAACCTGGCATGTCCTGTCTCCCAGCACCTGAAAAGAAGGTTATTCATCCCTGCTTGATCTCTTCGGGGTCTGTGATTGCCAGAGAGGAGAAAGAAGAGGAGAGCAAGATGTAATCCAGCAACAGCAACTCCCGGTTCCCAGCCCACTGTCAACTATTAAAATGGGTCTTGTTGAATGTGGTTTTAGAAGATTGAGATCCAGCCCTCCCTTGGAACTCCATTACTGATTGCTCTGGAGAGATAGAGGCCACACTTAGGGTTGGGGAAGTCTCCTTTTGATGGGGTACATGTCATGCTCATCTTCTTTCCTTGAGTAAGGCCTTGCTCACACCTCAGAGCAGATGCTCTACAAGTACTTGCTGAGGTGTCTGCAGCCCCTTCCCTACCCGCTCACCACCTGAGTGCTACTCAGCCTTGGGTGAGAGCCTGGCTTCTTGGGCTTGCCTAAGCCAGTCACACCCCCATCCTCACCCCCACCCCCAGCCATCTTTCTCTTTGCTGTTTTTCTTCTGCTTGGCTTCCAGCTTTCTACACTGAATCCTTGCTAAAGAGATCAGGGTAGCACTTAGCAGTCCAAAGGTGGTCTCTTCAGAGCCATAGAGACAGAGCTGCCCTCCTGTACTAGGCCCCCTGCATAAATGGCTCTCCTCAACCCCCCACCAGCTCCAATCTGTGTGCCCTTGTTTTGTACGGAAGTCCAAGGCTGATTCTCCACAGGACTCATTGCTCAAAGGCACTTAATATGTGTAAAATAGTGCTCTCTGCCATACCCGCCTCCCCACGAGATCAGGCAGGGTAAGGGCAAAGGGGGCTTGCATCTCCTCAGAATTGCCTCACACACACAAGTACCTTTAGGACCCCACACAAAACTGGTCTTAGAAAACAGCCCAAAGAATTGATTCGAATTTCTATCCAAACTCCAGAGCATCTAAGGGGAAAATGGTGCAAAAGTTGCCATAAAATTAAGGAAGTGACTGAGGAAAAGGTTATAATGATTGAAGATAGTCACATGGAGTGCTGGGGTTGCTTGTACAGGTGGTGCAGGGTGGGAATAAGCATACACAGAAAGACAAATGATCCATACAGTCTGCTTGTCCACGTACAAGCAGGGCCTATACGGGATGTTTTTAAGGTAACTGAAAACCGTCCACAATTCTCCTGTGTAATTTCACAGGTCTGTGAAGAGGGAGGTCTTTTACTGGTGCTAGATAGGGCCCTAACATTACCTCAAGCTGTTAACATCCTCCAGGTCTGCCAGGCAGAGGCAGTGATAATTGAGCTGCCAACCCTGCACCAAGTCTCTGTGTTTAGTGATGAGGGGGTTTTACCTAACAGATCTTCTCACAGAACTTGGGAGAAGCTGAATTTTATCCACTAGTGTCCCCATTCTCTTGTCCACATCAGCTGCCAGACATGGCCCAACCCAATGGCCACCAAGCTCTTCTCATACTTCAGAATGGAGCGTAGCATGTCAGAGAGGAATGCCCCAACGGGGTGCTGAGGCACTAGGGCTTAAGGCTGTGTCAGTCTTTTATTAAAATAACTGATGGATTTAGTTTTAACAAGTGTGGGAAGTTATCTCAGCCATTAAAAAATATCTAACTCCATTTTTTGATCTGTGTAGGTGGCGACTTTTCTCTCAAAAGACATATTAGTGGTTATTATGACTGTGTAGTGAGCTGTCCCTGGGAAAAACTTAATATGGATAAGATGCCATAAATGTCTGGGTAAATGTAATAAAAGGTAACAATTTTAAAACAAGAGTTTTTATCTTCAAATAATAATTGAAATAATAATGGTATTTTCTAGACTCTTCTACTCTATACCAAACCTGAATAATATATCATTTGTTCTTACTTTAATCATTTTTAACTTGCTTCATATCTTCTAAGAAAACTACGGTAGGGGACTTGCTAGACTCTTTTCAGTACATTTTTAAAATTCATTTTAATAACCATAAACACTTCAAATTTATTCCTTATTCTGCTGGGAAAAAAAATTCATTCATGTTTTTCACTTTTCTCTTTTGGAAAATAAATTAACCAAAATGTAATATGATATTTAAGTGAAGAGTGCCATTGACATTAAATGATCCACGGGGCATTACATCTTGTTTTCTATTTTATTCTATGCATCTTTCTAATACAGGCTAAAGCTGGTGTTCATGTAAATTGCTCTGGTTTTATAGAACAGGGTGCTGTATTCTTTCTGAAACCTAGGGCTCTGGTGCAGTAATAGAAAAAAAAGACAGCAACAAAATAATGGGCACTGGCAATCAAACTATCATTATAGGTACATTATGTGCAGGGTGCTAAATTGGTAGAAGGCCTTTATTTTTAATTTCTGCTCATCTGTTCACCATTATTAAGCAAGCTGAGATACCAGAGGAGATTTAAGAGTGACAGAGGGTAATTATACACTTTAGGAAAAGATATTTTTCATCATAGGGTTAGAACCACACCAAGAGAAAAGCCCATTCAGAATTTTATACAGTCTTGGACATGTACATAATTTAAAGTTTATATTCCAATTTGAGTTTCACAGAATATTATTACTGTTAGATTTTTATATCTGCCTGGATATCATTTCAAAGTAGTTTTTAGGGTATTATTTTATTATTTTAATAAATAAGTGTTCATTTTATACTCTGTACTTAAAAATAATTCATAAGGCAGTTGATGAATTTTTAATTTTCCAAGTATGATTTATATTATTTGGAATGAAACAATGTGAATTTTAAAAATAATTGAAGACTTTTGTTAGCTCTTGAATGATAAAGGGCATAAAGTCATAGGACCTATAAAATTTTTTAATAGTTTTATTTATGTATAATTGATATACAATAAATATGTATATTTAAATTGTATACTTTATAAGCTTTGATATATATGTTTTAATATACACACACAAACTAGTGAAATTGTCACCACAATCAAGATAGTGAATACATTTATAACTCCCAAAGTTTTCTAATATTCCCTTTGTAATGCTTTTAAGACCCCCTCCAAACCTTGTCTCAGGCAGCAGCTGATCAGCTATTGCTATAGATTCATTTCCACTTTCTACAGTTTTATTTAATGGAATCACATAGTATACTCTTATTTTTTCTGGATTAATTTATTCAATGTAGTTATTTTGAGGTATATCCAGGTTGCTATACGTATCAATAGCTTATCCCTTTTTGTTTATGAGTGTTGTTCCATTGTGTGAATGTTAAATTAAATTTGACTAAAACTTGCCTCGGTATGTGGAGAACTGCGACCTAACTTACTATATAAAAAAAAACTGCAACCTAACCTAAGAGTATAACAAATAGCTGAGTCTCAGCCAATCACAGTAGCCATCCTTGAGTCAGTCACAAGCTGCCAACTGATCTATGTCTAGTAGAGGCAAATGCCTCATTACACCATGCCCACATAAGGCAAATGCTGAGCTATAACCAATCAAGTTGTTCCTATATGTCACTTCTTTTTTTCTGTCTATAAATACTACCTGCCCACAAAGCTGGGTAGAACTCTTTCAGCCTCTACTGGTTCAGGATGCTCTCTGACTCATGAATCATTCTTGCTCAAACAAATTCTGTTAAGTGTAATTTGTCTAGTTTTTCTTTTAAGAGATATATTTCAGTTCAGTGGGCCTTTGGATTGTTTTAAGGTATTGACTATTACAAATAAATTTGCTGTAGACATGGACTTTCTTTTCTTTGGGGTAAATACTTAGGAATGGAATAGCTGATTAACATGGTTGATGGGTGTTCACATTTTGAAGAATTCAGTAATCTTCTTCCCAAGGTGTTTATACTTGTATTTCTTCCAGGGGTCTATGAGAGTTCAAACTGCTCCTAATCCTTACCAACACTTGATATTTTTAGTCTTTTTCACTTTAGACATTCTTTATCAGTATGTAGTGATATCTCATTCTGGTTTTAATTTACCTTTCCCTAGTAGCTAAATATTTTGAACATTTTTTCAGATGCTTATTTGCCATCCATATATTTTCCCTGGTGAAGTAATTATTTATTACTTTGCCCATTTTTTCCAGTAGGGTTATTCATCTTTTTATAATTGAGATTTTTAAAAATGTTTTTTATTTGTAGATGGACACAATACCTTTATTCATTTATCTTTGTGTGATGCTGAGGTTCAAACCCAGTCCCTCACACATGCTAGGTGAGTGCTTTACCACTGTCCCCAACCCCAGCCCCTATAATTAAGCTTTGAGATAGTTCTTCATTACATATTCTGGATACAAGCCCTTTATCAGGTGTATACTTTGTAAATATTTTCTCCCAGTTTGTTGTCTTTTCATTCTTTGATAGTGTCATTCGAAGAGAAATCCTTAATTTAGATAAAGTATTATTTGTTTTAAAATTTCTTTTGTGGATCACATTTTGGATATTGAACCTCAGAAAATTTTTGACTGGTTCAAGATCCCAAAGATCTTCTCTAAAGATTTTGTTTTTAGAAGTTGTTATACATTTAGGAAAGAAGTCATTTTAAATTAATTTTTTAAATATAATATCATGTATAGGCAAAAGTTCATTATTTGACATGAGTATTCAATTTTTCTCATATCCTTTTTTTGAAAAAGCTTTATTATCTCCATCAGGATACATTATCTATTTTATGTATTATTGGATCTGATTTGATAAAATTTTGTTTAAAATACAGTGTTGCTTTAAATAATGTTACTTTAAATGACATTAATTTGTTAAAATATAGTAAATATCTTAAACAAAATTTGGACCCTGATTAATTTTTGAATGGTTCAGAGCACATACCTTAGAATCCTTAGAATTAAAAAAAATCTTTAAAATAAAGACTGGTGTTGAATTTTCATAACATTATATCTGTATTATACCAGAAACCTTCATGAACTCACTTATTCCAGCTTCTCATAGATTCCATCAGATTTTTATATATTTTTAATATGTATATATGATCACATTATATATACATATATATGTATATGTGTGTGTGTATATATATATATATATACACACACATATATATTTTTTACTTTTCTCTGTGAATAAAGACAGTTTTATTTCTTTAATATGGGCTTCTATTATTTTTCTTGCCTTTACTTTTCTGTTATTTACTTGCCTTTACAGTGTACAATTACTTACAGTAATTACTCACTGGTTATGTCACTCTGTGTTCTCATAACTTAGGTTCAGGTCACCTGTCATATAGTTCAATTGCATGTAGAGAACCCAAGTCTCTCATATGAATGTTATGGTGACATTATCAGATTAGATTACTGTTGCTAGTTTACTGAATTCATATTCATTAAGAAATAACAGTCAAAAATTGATTGCTTTTAGAATTTTTCTTTTCCTGATTACTGATAGGCATCTAGAAGCCCAAAAGTGGTGGGTATTTAATGTACAGTGAACTCCTGGTTATTTAGGGTTGTGCTACTTCTGTTCTTTTGTCCTTATAAGTAGATAGGCATACATTTTATATCCATCTACTCATAAAAATGGAAAAACAGAAGACTGGAAGTATTTAATTCAAATATTAACACAATTGATAGAATCATGAGTAATTTAGTTTTTTTCATTTTTCTGTGATTTTAATTTTCCATAATAATTATTTCTAATTTTTATAAACAAAAGTGTTTTTTTAATTCCTATTAAACACTATTAATCATCATGATTAATAATTGAGTCCTTGGTTAGCCCACATACTATAGCCAATTAATTCCTATCCTATGTTGTTCAGTTTGCTTCTAGAAGTTTCCAGGGAATAAAAAAATTTGCCACATCCATACATTGGGTAAAATGGTAATTTTGAGTACAGTATTAAAATTTACCAAATGCCATTTACAGAGCGATATTTTTTATATTGATGAACAATTTTTAAAGAATGTAAATACTAGAAAACATACTTTCATCTATAGGATATTATACATGATTTCATATTCTTTTACAATTCTTATAATTACTAAAAATTCACTGGAGTATATAGAAATTCTGATTAAGGAAGTGGTAGTTAATAAAATGTTACATGGAAATCTTACTGCAATCCACTTTGTAGTAAAAATATATCCTTGAATTTGTATCATACTATTTCCTTAAAATATGTAATTATTCATCATAGTAAGTATAAAATACATAACAGATTTAAATAATAAACAGACTACCAGTGTACATACTACCAATACTTTGAAGTTGCCTGTGCAGCCTCTGAAAATTATATTCTCTTCTCTCTCATCTATAGACAATCCAATGATGAATTTTGTGTATAGCATTCCCCTCAATTAATTCCTATTCTATGTTGTTCAGTTTGCTTCCTAGATCAAGTTAGATCATATATTTATGTTCCTAAACATATATTGCATGTTTTTGAATTCTGTGAGTTAATTATGTATGTGCTTTTTTCTCTCTGTTAAGTGTGTGACATTCATCTATGCTGATTATTTAGTAAGAGTTCATTCAGTTTTTATTGCTGTTCAGTTCTTCATTATTGAATAGACCATATTAGGCACTTTAGAAATAAGTACGTTTAAAAAAATTTTTAATTAATATCTCTAAAATTCGTCCAACTTGAAGTGCCTTAAAAGAAACCAAATCATTTATTTTTTGATAAATAATATAGGATAAGTGGCTTAGAGCCCAGCCTTGGCTTCACTGGTGAGACTTGGTACAGGAGACTTAACTTCCCTGAGTCCCAGTGTTCTCACTTGTGTTATGAGATAACAATTGCACCTATTTCATAGTGATTGAATGAGATCAAACGTGTGAAGTATTTGAATCAGTTACTTGCTTATTTTTGAGTGTTCAGTAAACATCATTCACCATAAGGTACAGGATGAAACAAAGTCTAGTTGTTTCTGCAGAGTTAATCATATATGGTAAGAATTTTCAACTTCTCAGGAGAAAAGCATTGTTCCTAATAATTCCAGAGAAAAGGTGACAATTCTTAGCTCTTGTTTGTACTGCCTGAGACATTAAAGATAATCCTAAACGTTCCACAAAAGAGAGAAAAAAAGGATTAGCTTTAAGAAAGGATATATCTCAGAGGTCCAACCCTTAAACAAGAGAGATGAATATCTTTTAGCTATAGACTCCACATGGCAACTCCATTAGGATATAAATTTATGATGTTCTCTAAAGTAAATTTATCATCATGAAGACCTCTAAGTGAATTGAGAACTCAATGAATAATTGGAGATTAAATCATCATTTTTTAAGGGAATGAAGCCAATTTATTGTTAAAAGATAACAGTCATCTCTGCCTCTACCCTGGAAAAAAAACAAACAGGAGGAAGAGGGAGGAGGTAACTTTCTTCTCTAAAGTACTTTAAGAACCCAGATCCTATGTGGAACATACCTTTTGACTATAGAAAACCTCTATGTAACATTTGTACAAGTAAAATGAACATTCTTTAACTATCCCACAAATGGAAAATAAAATTAAGGATTTAAAAAATTGTGTTTTTATTAGTAAATTGTAGTTATACACAAAAATTAAGGATAAAAGTGAAATCCTATAACAAGTCTCACAAGTAAGTATTCATATTTCCCTTTCAAAATTTGGTATTATATATATACTTAGTTGGTGATGGACCTTTATTTTATTTATTTATATGTGGTGATAAGAATCAAACCCAGTGCCTCAGACATACTAAGCAAGTGCTCTACCAGTGAGCCACAACGCCAGCCCCAAATTTGGTATTTTGTAATTAACTTGAAGATAATTAAATTATAGAATGGAAGAGATCACATGTACCAGGCATGGATTACTATATTCTATGGTTCACTGAGAGACTATGAGTGATATGATCTAGAGACTGAGCTTCCACAGGTTTGTAGCCCTGGGCTTAGCATCATGCTTGGTGCATTGACACATAGATGGTGTCCAGAGAATGACTGTGGAATAAATAAATGAATAAGCAAACTCCTATACCACCTTGAAATTATAATGGTCTCAATTATTTTAATCAGTCTTTCAAAATACATTTCAATGCTTGCCAATTAATGATTCTTACTGGTAGGAAGCTAAGTTTTATACCACACTCACATCCCAATGCTGTATTCAAGATCAGTGTTTCTCAACTTTATTAAAAACAAAGGTCATCTTTTTCTAGCAAACAATGCGAATTGAAGAAGAAGGAGGAGGAGGAGGAGGAGGAGAAATTATTATACTTTTTGTATTTAGTGTTAGGAAAAGTACAATAAATTTGAGAATCCCTTAAAATAATTTATTGGCAAACTCCCTCACTGCTCTTCTCACAGGGTTGGAAGCTCACAAACTGGAAATAGAAGTTCTAGAGTTTCTTCTTGTATTCTTGTTTTAAACAGGAGAAGGAAACGATGGGTCTATATCCCCTATATGAAAATCTTTAATATGATGACCCATCGCTGCATCAATCACTCTCAAGTGTTTTTAAACCTTAGCAAGCATAAGTCCCTTTAATCTTTCTCCCAGCCTTTATTTTTCCAGCACTTTTATTTCCCTAGTCTTTTCTGAACCTTCTCCAATGTTTCCACATTTTCAAGTTGCAGGAGCCACAGTGGTCACAGCATTCTGGTAGCAATCATTTAATAAGTGTAGCAGGGTGACAGCTTTCTTAAAAATATGTATTTCCAAATATAGGAAACAATGAATAAAAATCCAAATACAAAATACATGTCACTAAATTGTTATGATCTGTAATGTTTTGTGAAAAAGATATCACAATATAATCCATAAAGTTACTGTATTTCTTGGACCTTATCTCTCCCATACTAGTGTTAGTCTGCTGTGTAATGAGATACACAGTTCATGTCTCTAACCCATAAAAATGCAGGAATGAGTCCCATATGTACCTTTGCCTATTCTTTATGATGGAGACTCTGATTAGCCTCTGGGCCACACAAGTTGAGTTAACGCTTTGTTCCAAACAATTCTGTTATATTTCATTGCTCAGACTCCCATTGGCAGACTGCTAAAGTGAACAAGTTGTTGCTCTCCTTATTTCTTCAATCCAACTACAGTATCCTGGAGTATGTTCTTGGGAGCTAAATGATCACTTCCTCCCCAAGTCTTTAAAAGCATTAATAAAGCACAAATCATGTCATTTTTATCAGTCAAAGTGGGAATTTTGAGCTAACTAGAGATTTGCCAAAATCCTCAGTTTGCTCCAAGTTGATGTGGTAATTTATCTAAACACTTAGGGCCACTATACTGTGAAAGAAGCAAGGAATGCATGTTCTTGGGTTTTTATTCGAGTTAAAGCTTGAGAGTCCCAGAGGACAGACATGCTAATCATGAGCTAGCAGCTTTCTCAATCTGATTTTCTTTCCACCAACACTCTCTGACTCAAACAGAGTTTCACAGAAAGAGCAACAAACTTGAATCACAAGATGCATTCATTCCTGGCTTCCCCCCCTGATCATCTGCGTAGTTTTGGGCAAGTCGCTACCTCTCTGAGCTTGTTTTCTCTCCTCCAATATAGGAATAATGATGTCTGCCATAGAGTTATTTTGAGAATCAAATGAAACAATGTTCAAAGACATGCTGGTTAAAGTATCAAGCAGAATCCAAACGTAAGCTAGTATGGTCACTATCAGCCGCAGTTTCACATAGCCATTGATGATTTACACCTGATTTTCTCTATTAATGATTCTACAAAGGGGTTGGCAAACCAAGCCAGTGGGCCCAATTCAGCTCAGGTCTGTGTTTCAATAGTCTGTGAGCTAAGAAAGTTCTTTTATTTTTTAAATACATTTTTAAAGGGTTTAAAAACAAAACAAGGAGGCAAACAAACAAAAAATAATTATAAAACAATGACCCTGGGATAGAGACCACATGTCAGCTATAAAACCGAAAATCATTTACCATCTATCTGATCCTTTACAGAAAAAGTTTGCTGACCCTGAAAATAGCAGAAATGTCACCAGAGTTTACATTCATGACATCCCTACTGACTTCTGCATATACCACCCTCTTCTTAGATTTCTGCTTCATTGCTGCAAAATCTCTCCCTGTACATCCATTTGCTATGGATGCAAATAGGCTATTTTGCTATCAACTGTGTGGGCACAAAGATTCTTTAATCACATGTGGAAAGAACAAAACAATTCTCAGATTGAGTGGATTAGAAGGCCAGCAAATCCATGTGTTCAAATTGATCTGTGGGCACAAATTATTTGAGAAAAGACCAAAGGATTTCACATTTCATATTTTTGTCTTCCCCCCTAGTAATCTGCTGCAAATGGAATTATCTCATCTCCCTTTTACTCCTATCACCACAATCTTCAAAACCCTTTAATCCAAACTGATACTGGTGGCAAAGAGCCTCTGACATAATTAAATTGAACCATATGAATCTGGATCAAGATTAAGAAAAAAAAAATTAAAGCATTTATTGTGTTGAAATTTCTTATGCCAATTTTCTGCTAAAAAGGAGGATTCAAAAGGTCAAGGATTTTGCAGCACAGACTTAGTGGTATATTAGTTACAGTAATTCAGCCTGAAAATTCCAGCAGAAATAAATACAATGGAATGTCATGAATTACAAGAGACCACAACTTTAATCAGCTCATGGGAAAAGAAAACCATGCATTTGCTTATTGACAGTTGATAAACTGAATCCTGAAGTTTATTCAGAGGCTGAGGAGTGCCAGGGGCTCCCTATCATTGCTATTATGCTGAAGAAAACATTTTTTGAGCTTCCATTTCCCTCTCTTGCTCACTGTAATACGAAGGCCACAGAACAGAATACTATTTGCATTCTTTTGCAGATATTCATTATATTCATTTAGTGGGTGTTCTCTGAGTCAGACAATACTCCAAAGCATGGGAACCAATATGGTTAGATGATAAGTAACAGAATGATAGAAACCTTATGGATTATTTTGCTCTAATTTCAGAGGCAACATTATAAACCATAAAACAAACTTGAACATTCTTATGTTACAGATCTTATTTATACCAATAATGGCAGAAAACTCATAATTGAATATGATGCTAGAGACACATAAATATTTGTTGAATAAGTTTTATCCCCCAAATCTTATACATTTCTTGAGCTTTTATTGAAATACAGTATTCAGATTTCACATGAATTCTGACTCTGAAGAATGATGTCCAAGTTTATGAATTCATTAGCTTCTTAAGATTAAATTGTTAGCAATGCCAAAGGAATTCTCCTTTTCTTTTCTTTTTTTTTATGGGGGGTGTTACTGAATGAATTGATTTCAAAAGTTGTATAGAAGAAAAATACATGGGGATAGAGAAGAACATTTTTGAAAAAGGAAAGTAATAAAGTAAGAATTCCCCTTTCACATAGGAAAATATACTCTAGGGCTATGGGGATTAACACAGGGAGAGGTCAATAAAGGAACAAGCAGTTAGTTCAACGAAACCAAATGATCTAGAAATATACCACAGAATATGTGGGAATTTATTCTATATATTTTTTAAAAAGGGTATTTCAAGTCAGTAGATTATTTGGAAACAAATGGCAGGAAATGGTGGGGGAAATGGCCCTTTCACAAACCACATGTAAAATAAATGCCAGACAATTACACATTTTAAATGTAAGATGAGTGAATGGAAGATGCATATTTATGATATTTGAATGGTGTCATTCATGCCAACAGATGTAAAAGGGATGATGAAAAGATTTGTTGAAAGTTCTAAACTGTTTTGTCATAAAGTTACCATAAACAAAGCTAGGGAACAAAAACTTGTAAACAAAAATAATTGCAACACATAACAAAAAGATGTTTTTCTAAATATGTAAAGATCTCTCACAGATCAACTAAAAGAACAAAAAGATGAACACTATGATAGAAAAATAAATAGGCAAAACCAATGAACAAGTCACAAAAGAAGTTCAAATGAACTGTGAATAGATGAGAAGATTCTCAGATTTATGGATAATTAGAGATACATTAGCAAGGAGAAGATACAAAAACTTTGCCTTTATTCAAGGCAAGCTGAAAGTATGGACAAATTTTAACCCCAAACTTTTACTTTTATAAACTTAACCTAAGGACATTATTAGTCAAATGCATAATGAAATATAAGGAGATGTATTTATACATGGTAATAACAAAAACTTGGATAAAACTAAATTATCCATAAATAGAGAGTTGCTTACCTAAATTACATAGTGAGATATTGCATCCAATCATTTAAAAGAATGATAGATTATATAGATAGAGACAGAGAATATTTAGAATTATGTTCATTTAACATCAACACTTGCTATCTATGTGGTGCCATTTTTTTGCCATCTTTGCAATCACCTGGTTAGTTGATTAAAATAATGATGTGCATGAGTCATTTCAAAACAAAACAAAATCTATATTACTTTTATAGAAATATATTCGTGATTTTGTAAGTGAACAAAGCAGATTAAACATTATATGTATTATGGTCTCATACAAGTAAATGTGAGGATGGGTACAAAACAAAAAGAAAAGAAGAGGCTACAAGGAGACACACACAAAGAAGTTTACTCTGGCTATCTTTGATAAGGGTGGATTACAATTTTTTTAAATTAAATATTTCCTATTTACTTCTGAATACTTTCTTATCTTTTGTTTTAGTTTGAAAACTATAATTTTCTTATAATAATAAAAAATACACATTTTTTAATTTAAAAAAGATGGAATATTTTAACTCAAAATGAAGTAAATATAAAGGTGTTGGCATAAAGTAGGTCTTCATTAACTATTTTCACGTGCTAATTTTTTAAGAAGAAAGTCCCTGAAGGGCAAACACTAAATCACCCACAGGCTCAGCGTTCCCCTCTGCTTCCCTCCTTTCTGTTTGCTGCCCAAATGTGAGATGTGGATGGCATTACCAGCCCACCGACTGAGTCATTGCAAAGAATGAGAAAATGTTTCTGTAAGTATATAGTTTTACCTTGCTCCTTCTTTAAATGAGTAACAATTGTAAATTAATAAGTGACAAACTTTCTGATTATATACTGCTGCTGTCCAGGCCTTCCTGTAACTCAGGCCAAATTTCCATTAGTTAAATGGGAAACATCTTCGGAAAATACTGAAATTTTGGCACAAGAATCTTTTTTTTTTTAGCATGTTCCTTCCTGGGTAAATTATTTTGTGAAAGAATTAATAATTAGCTCCATGTCTGGAGTCCTGTAAGAAGGGCTGCCCACAGTGACATCTATGATGCTAATACTTGTTTAGGCCGTTAATAAAGCCTACATGCTCAGTATCTAGTCACCCATTAGATCTCCTTCACAGACACCACTGACGCTTGGAGAAGACTGCAGCCTAAGTGTATGTTGTTCCCTTAGAGAACAAAGTGAGTTTTGAATTGCTACCGAGTGTTGTTTAAATTCCTACCCCGGCTATTTTTAAAATGGATATCTGGCTCAAAAGAGTAGTAATTTCTCTGTTCTATTTTGTAAAGATAGACATTGGCACCTCTCTGACACCACAAAATTGAACCAAACTCTACCGTAAATGGCCTTATGGAGATGGTAGTATGGAAACGAGTCCAGGTGATGGCTCTTCATGGTTACAATAATTGTAACTGACCTGACCTCATTGGAAAAAAATGAAGTGTGTTCTGGTCTAGTATCAACACAGCTGCCCTCATTATGTTAGCAATAATGAAATGCCTTTGGTATGCTTTCTGTTGTAGTCACTAAAGTAAGTGCAGTTGGCCCTCTGGAGCCTCAGTTCTAAATCTGCAGGTTCTATCAATTGAGGATAGAAGATATTTAAAAATAAATTGTGTCTGCATTGAATGCACACAGTTTTTTTTGTCACTATTCCCTAAATAATATAATGTGAATTATTTGCATGACATTTACATTGAATTAGGTATCATAAGTAAACCAGAGATGGTTTAAAGTGTATAGGCACAAGTTTGGTAGGTGATAGGCAAATACCATACCATTTTATATCAGAGACTTGAGCATCTCAGATTTTGGTATTTGAGGAGGCCCTGGAATCAGTCCCCTATGGATACCAAGGAATATATGTATAACAGAAACACATACTCCTTAGGAATTGATTGGTGTTACCCAAATAGGAAAATATCAGGGAAAAAATAAAGGTATTCAATCTTCATTTTCTTAGAGGGTGGAAGAGTATATGTGCGTAGATTCTAGTGGAAAGTGAAAGCACACAATGAGGAGATTTGAGAACTACGTATTAGGATGGAGAATAAAAAAAATGAACTAAGGCTATAAGAATAATGTTTTATAAGTTAAGCAAACAAAAGAGGAAGAAGGGATGGAAGAGGGGAGAAAAGGAGAAAGGAGAGGAAAAGATATTTTTTCTCTTCCCCAGAGGAAAGATCCAAGAAAGCAAGATTTTGTTTGTTTTTAATGGAACACTTCTTTAAGCCAGAGACACTGCCCTAAAATAACCACATTTATTAACTATTCATTTTAGACTGTGTTTTATCAACCTCAGGTAAGATAAAATATTCAAACTTTGCTAGACTCCAGAATTCATGTGTCAAAAAATTTCAACATCTAATCACCAATGATAAAAGTTGATAAATAAAATTTTGGTGTTAAATTCAAAGCAGAAACCATGTTTTGAAACATTTTTAAGTAGTTGAGAAACAACGCATCTGTGCTACACATTAGATTTTCTTCAGAGTTGTCTTTCTTGACTCTGTATATTAAAGTTTGGGGAATCTTATTTTTAAAAATATGACTTTTAAAATATATCTTGTTGCTTAGCTGATTTTTTTCATTTATGTACTAAGCCCCTGTTATGTAACAGCCCTAGAGTTAAGAGCTCAGAAGATAGAACTTTGAATAAGGCAGAGCCCTTACCCTAAGTTGCTCACATATTAATGGGGAAAACAAAATCATTAATAGATCATTTCAATCTTTTTAATAATTTACATCACACTATAGAATGCCTTTTTTTTTTCCACTATCAATACTTCAAGATCTTGTTTCAAAAGTAATCAACAGAAGCCTTCAATAGCTTCCCTGATACAGGTGGAAGTAATTACCCATTCCTACACCTCCATTCTTTCCAAAGTACTTGTTTCTCACAGAACATGGATTTGGCATGATAAATTTTGGTTGATTTTATACATACATGAATCCTGGCTAAACTAAGAGCAATCTGCATACAGATGAGGCCCAGGTATCATTCATTCTCTATCAGTATCGACATATAATATACACATAATAGATACTTCCTAAATTCAACTGAATTTCAGTAGTCCATTCAATTCCTAGAGTTCTGGGTTATCCCTTTGATTACATATTCCCTTCAAAGTAGCCATACAAATTTACGATGTGCCAAAGAACTTGGAAAACTAAAAAATCAATTTTCTACAAATTGAAACTGACGTAATACCGTGTGTGTGTGTGTGTGTGTGTGTGTGTGTAATTTTTTTGTAATAATGAACAGACCTTCATAGCATTAAGGGTATAAGTGGATGCTAAGAATTAAAGTAGCCAATATTACTGTATGACTTCAATCAAACATAAAATATTTTTTTTTCTCACTGCTCTTTAGCTGGTGGTGTAAATCTTCATTTTTAATCTTCTTAAAATTGTTCTAGAAAAGAGTTACCATTTAAGTGACTTTTTGTTAGATAAGTTCTAGATAATTCTTTTAAAAAGAAATTCTGTGTTGAAAATATATGCCCACAAATGCTTATTTTCGTACACTTTAAAAATAATTTCTTATGTGGGTCAACCGATAGAAAATCAACAGACTTATAAAAAAAAAGCCAATTCACAGAAAATATTTTTTCCTTCATTATTCTATTCTGATATCTCCACAAGCTCTGGCCTGTCAGGATTACACAACTCTTATTTACATGGATAGTAAAATTTGAAGGCTCAATTTAGGTTTTTACCAAAGTTTTGTTATACTAAATAAAGACTTTGAAAAATAAAGAGTGACAATAACTATTTATTATTAGATTATTTCATAAAAGAAAAACATAATAACATAAAATATAGACTGTCCTACTAGCATAGACAGACATTTAAACCAAATAAACTTCTAATTTTCAAAAATTTGCTTCATATTTTTTACTTCATTTTCCTATAGACAAATGAAAGTTTTGTTAGATATACAGTGTCCACAGCTGAAGTCTGTATCATTATTTTTCTTTTCCACTCATTCTGGCATCATTCTGTCTTCCAATAAAGTCAAGAAAACCCCCCATCACGTCCCAGTACCATAGTGAGAATATTCACCTTGTGTTCTCACAGTACCACTGAAACAATCTGCTTCTAATAGAGGCTTGCTAAGCAATAGTTTTATTGTAGTACATCAAATTAGATAAATATTAACAGTAAAAGTTAATGATTTTAATGGATTTCACTAAGAAAGTATTAAGCCCACAGCAATATCAGTTTGTTTAGTGTAAAAAAAAATTACAATTTTTCAAAGTATGATTTTTAGGTATGCAACTGTGCATCTGTGATAACCACATACTCTTCTAGAAGAATTAAAGTACTAGAACGTATCTTCCCTTCAGAGACTTAATTTTAAAAATCAATTGTTGTTGGAGGCAATATCTTTACCCCGCACATTGAAAAAAAAAATTCAAGCAGTACGAAAGAGCATATGGTGAAAAGTCTCCCTCCTTCTTCTGAATCCCAGTTGCTCAAATCCTCTCCCCAGAGATAACTACGGCAACTATGGTTACCAGATTTTTCTGTATCTTTCCATAGATAGTCTATGATTATGCAAACACATATATCTCCCTTTTTTCTTTTTACAAAAAAATGGTAATATACCATATATATGGTTTTCTCTTTTGCTTTTTAAAGTTAATAATTTATCTTAAGGTTGGTCCACATTAGCAACTACAGGTCTACCTCATTCATTTTAAAATCTGTGTTGATTTTCATTGAGCACCGATATGCAATTTATTTAAACAATTGCCTCTTAAGGTTTTATATAATATTTTGCTATTTCAAACAATAATACCACCAGTATCCTGGTACTCATGCAGAGTACTCTCTTGTAGGAAGAGTTGCCAAGATCAAGAATGTGTACGTTTCTATTTCTCTCCCTGCCTTTCAATATCCATTTGGAGATTTTAAAAGAGCCTTCCTGTACACCACCTTGCCATTTGGCTCTTCTCCAGACTGGCTGACCCTAATCCCTATATCTCAGTGGTTCTTAACCAAGCTGCACATCACAATCATCATGGGGTTTTCAAAATACACATGACACCTTCTCAGAGATTCTGCTTTAATTGGTGACTGTACTATGTAGATGGGGAAGTATAGATTCCAGTCCTCCTGCTCCTTCCTAGCATATCCTTCTGTTTGTCCCAGGAAGAAAGTACTCCCCTCCTCTAACAATAGAACAAAATGAACAAACAAATAAACAAACAAAAAAACACAATAAATAGCTCTTGGACTCTAGTTGAAAAGTGTTGACTCATTTATAAGAGGTCAATTCTTTATAGACTAAACTATTTATTTACACTGGGGCAGAAAAGGCTCCTCCATCTTTCTCATTGCTCTTAGCTCCCTCTTTTACTTCTTAACCAGTTCACCTGAAATAGTCCCAAAGATGCTCTTGGATCCTCTACTTTTTATTAAATATGGGCTGAAAAATCGGTATTAGTAGAAATCAAGAGCAAAATCAAGAATGAGGTACAAGAGTCCATTCTGACCTAACCCCTTACCACATGGTTCTTATAAGTCCTTGGTTTTCTTATTTTTAGTTTTATTTTTGTTGGTTTATAATTTCACTGTATCTTGCCCTCCTCCTTTCTTTTTCACAATTCTCTTTAAGGAAATGTGTCACTTCTTTAATCTAGGTAGAAACTCATGAGGATCAGATATGACTGAGTTTCCAGTCTGAATAATTCCTTAACTTTGGTGTCCCATAGGATGAAGGTGTTAAGGAAGTTTTCCTGTGTTCACTGATGCACCTGAGGTCACTGTACTTGGACAGTCATTCAGAGTTAGAAGCTCATTGGCTCCAGAGAAAAGCTGATGAAATACGTAACCTTTTGTTTTGACTGTTCACTCACAGATGCCGGAAGCTCTAGTCGGGGCGTCTTTATAAGGCTGTTTTATAACAATTAAGCTAGCTGTGGTAGGAAATTAGTTCCAGCATGTTTTATGGGCAGCTACAATTTTGGTTCAAAGGATGGAGTGCATAATCTCAGTCATTCCAAAAGGGAACTATTACAGACGCATTCCTATGTATTTCCATCTCGTGGCTCTTTGAGAAACCACTGACACTTCACATCTGCATGCTTACAACAATCCTGGATGGACTGGGAAGGGATGGGGATGAGAGCTGTTCTCTACTGGGAGCAGAATGAAGCACCCTTCATATGACAAGCCAATCCCATTCCATTAAATCATAAAGCTGTCTCCCCTCTGTGCATCCCTTACGAACGGCTGAAGGAAAATCATGGAATTGCTAACACTCACTGCAGCTGTCAGGAAATGATACTAATTAGTTTAATTTGCAATAACACAAGCACTTAACTCTCCAAATAATCTAAGTTAGTAAGTCAGTTTTTATATTATGACAATGACATGTTTAAGAGGCGAGGGAGCACTGCTTTTTTGACCTTTGACACACATTTCTGATAAAGGAGCACATCAAAGATGTTTTGTTTTCCTTCTCAATTATTCTTTCATCTCTTTCCGTGGAAATTATTTGATAAACGAGATGGGTTTGTAGCTCAGATTGAAGGACTATATTTGTAATAAGAAACCATTACTGTACCAAAGTGATGACACCTCTCAGTTTGTGAAACCCCCTAGAATTCAGAGGAGTTCCTATTTCATTCTTTTCTCCCTTTGCCCCCCCCCCCCCTTTTTTTTTTTGGTGACTATCAGCTCAGGAGAAGGAGCTGAAATGGTGAGTTTCACTTTCCCCTCTTATTTCATTTCCTTTCTCTGATTTCAGCCATCTCGGGCTGCTACTGTTTCTGCTCTTCTCCTGACAGGCAGATGTTCAATGTTTCTTTCTACTTTCCCTTTTCCATGCATTCTGTATCAACATCATTTTCACCAAGTCAAAGAGGAAAAAGCTCTCAAAAACATTCGCATACACATTAACTGGTCTTGAACTGGGGTCTCCTGGGGTCCACCTGAGTTGGGAGCTTGCAGCTGGACATGCTTTTCTGTTTCTTCCAAGTCACTCTTTCGTGTCCTAGTCATTTTCATTCCACACCAGTCCAGGGGTTTGCGGTTGCCACAAAGCACATGAACAATTCCAGACCCTAATGGAATCCTTGTCTGATTAACCACTTAGAGCCGGCGTGTTAATCTGAGAGCAGAAATTCCTGCCATCAGGTCAGTGGGCTGAAAATGGCTTTATACAGCGTTGGCTATGTTCATCAGTGCCTCAATTTCTCAGTTTGTGTGTGTGTGTACACTTACATACTAGATTTCATTATCAACTTTGACATGGCTCTGTTGGAGCCTGTTAAGACTTTAGAAAGAGAAGACTACAGTAGAAATTTTTCTTGCTATACAATTGGGCAAAAACTTGTTTGGCCTCTTAAGAGAAATTTTATTCATAGCAACCCTTGTTTGAACTCAGATACTGATTTTTAAAAAGAAGGGTTGAATTTGTTTTCCCTTCCCCTCCCAATTGTGGTTCAGAGGTAGAAGTGAAATGTTATTTTTTTTTTCTGGAAGATTTAATCATAGTCATTGCAAGTTGAATTTAAGATAAAACATCAAAAGGCTGAAGGATACCACTCTGTCATGTCTTGCTTTTAAACTAATTACCGGGGAAACTAGAACAAGTTTTACAGTTTCAAAAGTCTGTAAAGTGAAGATTGTTTATCTAAGTGATGCATAATGTTAATGTCAAATCTAAAAAATTTATTTCCAAAAATAAAGCAGATACCCTTGCAATAGGGGATGGTGTACAATGTCGAGGAAAGGGCATTCAAATAGATGCTAAATAATTTTAGCATTTGCTCAATTTGGGGAAATTCTACCTCACTGGAGCATGTATCATTGAAGCCACCACAGTTAACATTCTGTCAATGTTTCCATCATAAATAAGCCTCAGTGTTGAAAGCTTTATAATTTGGTTATAAAAACTTGCTTTCTACTAAAATTTGACAGGATACACAAGATCCAATTGTCCCAGAGAAAGATTGTTTTAAAAACATTTGGGAGGAATAAATAAAGAAAGATTAACATATTGTGAAATGAGAATCAGAAGTTTTATACCATATTTTTTTTAGTGGTCTAAACAGTGACATATTTAGATAAATCTTGGCCCCAAAGTGAAATTTTGGAAAGAATTTACTTATCCACTGGTAATTGCTGAATAAACAGATCTCCAGTGCTCCCTCCCCGACCCACCACCATCAACATCCAGACATCTTAGGTGGTATTCACCAGGAGATACACTGTGCAGAAAAAGCTGTGAAGCTCTTTTTTTGATTTTGTATTCCATTGTCTATTCTTTTCTCAAAACATTGTCAATAATTTATATCAAGGACCTGGGGTGTTAATTATCACTAGGTATAAGGGTAACTCTCCTAAGGTTACTAGGTTTAGCTAAAATAAGTGGGGGAGAATTTTTTAAAACTGAACAATAGAACAAAGAAACAGGTTGAGCAACAGGATTCCAGGAATGTAACCTGGGTTCTGCTGGCTGGCTGTGTGACTTTAGTCATGCCATTTAATCTCATCAGAGACCCCCTGTTTCTCAACTGTAAAATGTGGGTGCTGACATTCCAGTTCTTTGTTCTTGTGAACAAATTTTGTTGTCTTAGGTGAAAAGGGCATGGTTTATGAAGACTCTGAGTTCCTGCATAACAGTTTGCAAATGCCTCCAGTTGAGTTATCAGAGCCTGTGGCATCCAAAATGGTTTAGGGAGGGCCATTCTCTTCTGGGACCTCCAAGCTTTATAGGGAATGCTTTGACTTTAATGATAAGTATGGCTGTAATGATTGGGCATTACTTATGTCTGTAAACTGCATATTTTAGTAAGCATTTTTTTTTTTTTTTTGGTACAGGGGATTGAACTCAGGGGCGCTCAACCCTGAACCACATCCCCAGCCCTATTTTATATTTTATTCAGAGACAGGGTCTCCCTGAGTTGCTTAGAACCTGGCTTTTGCTGAGGCTGGCTTTGAACTTGCAATCCACCTGCCTCAGGTTCCGGAGCCACTGGGATTACAGGTATGAGCCACTGCACATGGCAAGTAAGCATTTTGAATATGCAGTGTAATTCTCACAAGGCACCAAGGACACAGTGTCTCTGTTGTATAGATGGGAAAGCTGAGATCAGCCAACCGTAATGACATGGACAACATGGGAAATGCGAGCATATCCTCTCTCCACACACTGCTTCCTGACTTTAATTTCTCTGAAAATGTTCTTTTTAAATTAATAGGACTTAATGCCAGGCACAGTGGTGCACACCTATAATCCCAGCGGCTCGGAAGGCTGAGGCAGGAGGATGGCAAGTTCAAAAAGCCAGCCTCATCAACTTAATGAGGCCCTAAGCAACTCAGAGAGACCCTGTCTCTAGAAAACATACTTTAAAAAGGGCTGGGGATGTGGCTCAGTTATTAAGTCCTCTGGGTTCAATCCCCAATACAAAAAATAAAGAGAGATTAATAAGACTTAAGGTTTATGGCATAGACATGCGTATGCATACAGTAATCTGTAAGCAGGCTCTTTTGTTTTTGTCCCATGCTTCTGATATAGTCATAAGAGCACGATGTCCCCCACCCCACCCCCCTGCACCTCAGCCTGTTGATGTTCAGATCTTGGAATCAGTGTCCAACTGCAGCCTATTTAACTCCAGCTGCCAGGAGGCTCTTTCTCTCTTTGGCTTTGCAGCCTCTTCAAAGCAGCCAAGAAATACAGAAGCTCTTAGATTCTTACAGCTAAGTGAGCTCTTCTGACATTATTTAGGCCCAGATTTTCAGTTTCCAGAAGAAATGAAAACCCCCAAAGACCCGAGAGTTCACCCAGCTGGCTGGTGGGAGTACTAAGACCAGAAGCTGATTTCTAGTGCCAGACTCAGGGGGATTCCCACGACTCCACAGCAGCCTTCCCATCTCACTTAACAAGCCAAACAGACCTTTAAATGAGGCCCACCTAGGGCCTTGAAGACAGGCAGGGGTGGCTGTGGTTTCTGAAGCTGTCTCTACTCCAGTCTTCACACATATGCATTCATCCCTCATAAGCAACCTTCTATTTGTCTTAATATTAGTTCCTTTCTTCTTCTCTAAGTTCTGTACTTTTCCCTGCTTGTTTCTGTCCCATTCCCAACATACACATACACATGTGACATAGTGACCTCTTACCGACATTTGCAAGTATTCCTTATCTCTTTAAGTCGGTACATATGTAATTCCCAATGCTCTGATCTCTAAAACATGAAAGAAAAACAACTCTTAATTCAAAACAGCCGATTGAGGGCTCTTCGTGTTCAGAATAAATGAACAAGCTCTTTCTCATCCATAATACCCATGTGACAAAAAGTTGAGTTACATGACTTTTTTAGGTTATAGAAGGACAGACAGGCCAGAGGGATAGGGAAGCACAGTAGGGAGAATGAAGACCAAAGAGCGAGCTGCTCCTGCTTTGCTTTTCATGGTGAATGAAACAGCAACACTATCTAGCATGCAAGATGGACTACAATATTTCCAGTCAAATATTCAAGGTCTTGATTTTAGAGAGAAACAACAACAAAAAGAACAATACATTCCCTTACCAGAAATATTCAGCAGTTTTGCATCATAAATCAGTTGTTTGAAACCAAAAAAAAAAAAAAAAAAACCCAAAAAACTAGCTATTATCCTCTCCAATTACAATAGCAACCACAATAGTGTAGTGAAACTGACATTTTGGTCTTCTTCGGGGGGCAAGGCCAGACCTGCTGGGAATGGTACCCACAGTGGACTACATTCTGGTTTTGCTTCTTTAATCCATTTTTATTCAGAACCTGCTATGCTCCAGATAGCATCCCTGTTTCTGAGCTCTATCACTTGTCTTTGTGATTTCGTCTGCACTTCAATAAACAGAATTCAAGGATTTGGAGGAATTAAAGAAGGTCATGGAACCAGCCAAGTAAATTGAAGAAAATAAGTGATGTGTTGATTACATAGACTCTTTCGAAAGACAGGGCTATTCTGCAGCATGCATGTGACATACGAAACACCACAGGATGAGGAATCTCAATGCCACCTTAACATCCTTGATTCTCTGAGTGGCACACCATTTACCAAGCTCTCTCTGGGAAGGCACTCTGATGAATAAGGTGAATATTGATGGGATCGAGTTCTTTTATTGTCTTTACTTTAGAATACAGACAATTCCCAGGACACTTACCAAAAAGGAGACCCTGGCAACTGGTACCATATAGCACATACCCTGTAGGTCAGGAACTTGTAATAGAAAAATAAGGGGTAGCTTCTGTTGGCTTGTGGGCTGTGGTAAACGTGTGCTCTGTGTCCTATATTGTGGGAACTCAGCTGGGGTATCACACAGTTATTCTCAACTTGTACCCTAGGAGCTCTTTAATTGCAATTCAGTAACTTAACTGGTCCACTTTCAAAGCAGAAGCCACTTTGCCTTTTAAGGCACACTGATGATCTCTATCTGTCACTCTTTCCCATTCATGGAGAGCAGCTTTAAGGCTAAATGTGTTTGTTCAAAATGCACCCCCTTCCCAAGTCACCAGGGTTGCTCACTGAAACCAGTAATTTAGAAACAATAAGAACACTTTTCAGTAGAATTATAATGTGGTTGTCTGATACCCAGAATGCCCCCTTGTCAAAGCTTCACTTATAATCAACATGAGAAATGCAGGGTGAGTTGGCAGTGGCCTTGGAGAAAGGGGTGGGTGGAAGGGGAGTTTGCGCCACATCAGTGCCTGTCTGATGGAACTTTACTTTTTCCCCTGCTTGAATACATCAATAGAGAATTATCCCAATCTATGCTTCCCCCTCCCCAACATGGATTGCTGTCACCTTTCTTGGCACAAGAAATCAGGAACAGATGTGCTGGGCCTTGAACAAGAAAACAGAGATCATAGGGTACTTTGTAATAT
Organism: Marmota flaviventris; assembly: GCF_047511675.1. Classification (NCBI taxonomy): domain Eukaryota; kingdom Metazoa; phylum Chordata; class Mammalia; order Rodentia; family Sciuridae; genus Marmota; species Marmota flaviventris. Next base: position 35,827,270 of record NC_092508.1, on the reverse strand, counting down.
GCTCAAAACTTATCCTAGAGCTTAAAGACAATTAAATTAAACTATGCTGGGCTTCAAGCCTCAACAGTGTCTAACACTTTGGAAAATTCTGCCGCTTGGTTTTAATAAGTAAAAATTCTAAATGTCCCTTAAAATAACTTACAATAGTTAGATTTATTCTGTATCTCACATTACAATTAAAACAGGGTACGTTGTTATTTCAATGGAGTATATATTAATATGAGACATAGGCATTCAAATTTTTATCTGTAGAGGTCTGAAGGTTTGTAAGTTTTTAAAAATGTCTTTCACTAGAAGCATGAAGGACAACTCTGTTTAGATTGTAGGAGGCCGTGCTGGGGAAGGCTGGGAACTGAGAGCAAGTGTTAGGTTACTCTTGTACAACAACAGGGTTTATTCCCACCTGCGTGGATATATGCAGTTCTGGCCACTATAGCTCAAGAAATAAAAAAGACTGCAAATTTACTGGATATGGAAAATAACTGTGGATTTCAAGAGGTTTCTTTGCTGAGCTTAAACTACAAAAATAACACATTTCTCTATGGAAAGATGAAAGCTGAAATAATTAAATTGAAAGGTATCAACGCCCGTTTGCCTAACCATAGATTTCTAGATCTATGGGAAGAAGAGCTTTGGATCAAGCAGAAAGAAGTTCATGTTTAATAATGAAATTAAAAAGCTTCTCACCAACAGTATGTGAAAAGCCAGTTTATTCAGAGAGTTGAGGGGATCATGGACATTAAGTTCTAATTGGGTGTAAAGGGATGCCAGGGAATGTCTTTATTTTTCTTGATGTAATATCAGAACAATAGCCTCTGACACCCCTATCAGAGAAGCATTAAGGGTCTAACCTAGGATGGTATTCCTCATGTTCCTATGACCTTGAGGAGGAGAAAGGAGGAGTCATGTGATTGCACTGAGCTGTCAGGCTAGGGTCATCTGGAAACCCTAGGAGGTTTGGGGACATTTTCTAGCAGAAATAGAAGCATCAATATAATTATTACATTTTTGTTATGATGGCTACCATTATTTCCCTTATAAAAAGAAATGATGCCCAGATCTAAAAAATTTGACACTAAGAACTTCTATGTAAGAATTGGAGGGAAATGTATATTTTAGCTAATGCATGCATGAATGCTAAACTAGAATAAAAGCTTTGGTACCCTTTTCTTTGTTATAATCCCTGTAAGCCTATAGGCCATTAATGCAAACTAAAAGTGACAAGGGCTAAACCTTGTCCTTCAAATGGCCTTTTGTCAGATTGGATACTGGCTCTGTCCTAGGTGGACTGAGCAATGGTAACTCCGAATGTCTCAGCTGGAGGCTACTTTAACCCCTGCAATCGAAGAAGAGTGGGCTCTCCAGACAGTTCCTGGATTCTGGGGGTGGAAAAAGGGGGACACACAGGTTTGCTGTGGCTTCCCCTTACTGAGGGCTTATTGGTGTATGATACCACAATACACTGCAGTATTGGACATTGTCACTAGAGCTCCTCAGTGGCAACTATTCAGGATCACATGCTGAGCCAGGAAAGGAAGAGTTATTAATGACTTAACTAGTTACTAAATGAGCCTTGTCCTGCTTCTTCCCCTAAAAGTAAGAGGCTGTGTCTAACATGCAGATTGTGGGTGAGAAGGAACACAGCAACGTATTTGGAACTGAGGACGATAAGCAAGGTGTTCCTCTACCCCTCACCTGTCCCTCAGGAGCAGAAGAGTAGTATGATTCAAACCAGTGAGGCCAAAAAAGTATTTTTCCCCCCTTGAGTTTGAACTTCATAATGTGATCATTTGGAATCTATGTACTACTACCCTGGGCCCCAAGGTATTAAGGATTAAAGATTTTAATTTGTGAAGATGTTTGTAGTGACTCTGAATGCCTCATTTTAGGAAAGTTATAGAAGTTGAACTTCGTGGTACTAGGACCCTGGGGTCCCGGTGACCCTGAAACCCCTGACCTAATTCACTTCGCCATTCCAGTGGGCTGTCTCTCCTGCTATGTGGCCTTGCAAACCAAGGCCACTTTTGACAATTGCTAGGAGAGAGGGGAGAAAATAGTCCATAGGATAAAGCGATTTCTCCCTCCCCCTAAATGTTAACTAAAAGTACCTTATCTCTGTTGCTGCCCTAACTACTCACTAATTCTGGTACCAAAGTCATGCTGTTAAGGAAATAGCTGATTTAAACAAAGCAGGAGTATTTTTAGAACAATAAAAAAACCTATTCAGGATATCTAATTATGCAAACTGTGAACAAGAAGATGCTAGTCTTGCATTAGCTGAGACTTGACTCTTGTTATAATTTGCTCTTTTCTCGCAGCAGAAAGCGTTTCTTTTTTGTCACTTGACTGCCTTCGCGTGGCTTGGCGCTTTTGCCAGACTCTGTGCAGGTCACCGCAAAGTGTTTCTGTTGCTGCGGTGGACTGCAGTCGGGGAGCGTGGCGGGATAATGTATTGTAATGCAGATTACCGTGGTTTGCTGCTGCGTGATTCACAGATATGATTACATCTAATTTCAGAAATAAGTGGAACCGTCTGCTCTTTTGTGTTAGCTGAAAAGCCGTTCGACGGCATTCAAATGACTGCTGCCTCTGCACCTAGAAGAGGAGAAAAGAAACCCACCCGGTGTCACAGCAACTTTCCTTACTGCACCTCCCAAACCTAGCACCATACTGGCTTGCATGAGAATTGTACCTGTTTTTCTTTCTTTCCTCAAAAAAAAAAAAAAAAAAAAAAAAAAAAAAACCAGTTCAGTCCGGTGTTTTGGGGAGTGGTGTATTTTGTTTTATTAAATTTTCTCATCTTTTCCTCTCCACGTTTGTTTCCCTCATTCTCTCCTGTGGTTCCCTGTAACAATGCTTTTCAGGCTCTTTGAAGAAAACATTTCCATGTAAACCTGCGGTGACAAGTTCCTAAAGAATGACTTCGCATCTCGATATTGGGTAACTTTATGGGAACTGGGGATAATGAGGGCCTTTGCAACTGTGGAATGATTAAATTTTAATTGTTAATCAGATCTGTTTAGGCAGTTGGCTTTTATCAATTTGTAGGTTTTCCCTTAACCTTCCAGCTGCCTGGACTCTACTTCTAAGGGAGGCGATTCCCCCAAAGCATGCGAATTGTGCACATGCTCTTTCTTTTCTTTGACCACACACAGTTCTCTCCCCTTTATGAAATCAGCCTCCCCCAGTTTGAGTTCGCATACCCTAATTATGTGCTTTCTCAAATGTTTGTTTTCCATTGCTCTAACTTTGGTTTTACATATCTCTCTAAAAAAGCCCACAGAAACAAGTTAACTATACTTTTCATTCCAAACAGAATTTAAACCTAGGTAACAAACCCTTTGGCAGGAAAACAGTGGGATTTCCCAATGAGCCACATGAACGCAGAGGATGCTGGAAGCCAGCAGTCACTTGGGATCCGCAGAGTACAGAGGTTAACAGGAGGGGACACCCAGCAAAGGTCCGCCAAGAAGCCATGTGCAATTCAACACGGGTGCTTAGTTTTGCTCAGTCCCTTCCTGAGACAAAAGCAAGCACAGACTTTGCTCCTTTCTTATATAATACTTAGAAAAATTCAAAGCCATGTATAAGTAAAAGATTAAGGATATGCAACCAGAGGAAAACTAAACATAGGCACCCACCTTGGCCTGGTCTTTCCCTTCTTAGCAGCTGACCATAGGTCCCTAGGCTGGAGGTGTTATGGTGGCAGGAATTTATTTGACCCACAATAAAAACAAATCTATGGAACAAAGAGTTCTCAAAAGTTGAGCCACTGTGTGACACAAATTTTCAGGTATGTTCTTCAGAAATTATTTTGTGTCTCGTCTTTAAGGTTTATTTGAGTAGTTATTTCATTTGGGTTCATAAAAGTATGAGATACTGTAATTTGTATAAAATTTCACCTTTTTTTTTTTAAAGATGCAGTTGTTCATGCCGTGTACTTTGAAATCATGTGATAACTGGGTTGTTTCTACACTACTGATCTTTACTGCAAAAAACAAAAGGACTGAGGCTGGCAAGCTGTAGCCAGAACTTTGGGTGAGTCATCATGGGAGATTTCTTCCCCAGCACAGTGATTCCAGCAAACATGGACAGCACCCTAAGTGTCCAAGGTGGAAGGTACCAGCTCCCCTTCCCCCTGCCACACAAGGGTCTCTACTGTCAGAAAAGCATAATTATCCCACTGATGTGAAATTTGAGATGAGAGGAGAAGGTCATTAGGAAACAGACTTTTCAAAGAACTGAGGATTTGGTTCCCTTTATATTTTTAAAACTGATTATAATATTTAAGCATCTGTTCTTCTCATTCTAAGTATTAGCAATGTACTTCAAAGGAAAACACTGCAGCCTAGGAGCATTCAGAGAAGGGCATAGCTCTCCCCCCAAATACCTTTCCCCACCCTCACTGTTATATCTATCTAGTTTAAGGCACAAAGTTAGGAGAAAGGCAATAATGGAGATAGGGAATCACTTCCTGTATTGCAAATTTTTAATTCCAGTTTTGAAAAACCATAAGCTAAACCCTTTCTGTAGACACAAAAGGAAAAAAAGCATTCTCTGCCAGTGCAATGCTGTAACTTTACTGTGGTACAGAGGTGGAGTCAAGAGGATAAATGGGTCAAGAGTCCAAATCCACAGAAATATTAGTGATTTTGAAGCTAAGAAATGCAGATCCTTCCCAACACAGGTTACCCAGGAGAAGACTCAGCTATACCATCTGCAAAATGGAAGATTAGCCTGTTGTCCTTCATAGAGATGAAAATTAAAAGCTTCTCTAAATGTTGAAAAATATGTACTATTTTAAGCTCCTGTATACAGTTGGACCCAGTGCATGCAGCATGGGTTTAAAAGTAGAAAGGACACAGGCAAGGTGATTCTAGCAGGACAGGGCACTACAAAGTCCATGGCAACCCTCAGAGGTGGGATAACAGAACTATTAGGGGTGGTATATTTTGTCCCTGATAAGAAAATTGCCCAAGTGACAGGACTCTCTCCATGGAAAACTTAAGCCAAGAGGATGGACCATGTGTCATGATCTGGTTCCTTGCTATGGATGGAGGCAGCCTATCAGAGGCCAGGACAATGCCTGCCTGGGTGAGAGCTCATTGGATTAGAGAGATCTCTTGCCGCTTCGCACACAGGAGAGTAATGGTTCAAACCTTCATGAAGGCTTATGTTCATGCAGCAGCATTGCTAACTGGTCTATAGATGCCTCCTGAATTGACATCTTGCCTCTTCCTGTGCCTGGTTCAGACCACATGCCAGTGTCACTTAGGGAAAAAGATGATGATTCCCTGTCACTGTTTTTGAGTAATGAATGGGCAATTACCAAACTCTTCTGGAAACTCCTGTCTTTTCAGAGCCCTAATGGAGCATTTGATTCCGAGTATTGGGAACGTAAATAGCAGTGAGGGCGCCCACATATTTCAAAGGCTGTAGAAATTACATTGCACAAGTTAAACCACCGGAAGTTAGATGGCTTTCTGAAAAGATCCTGCTGGGATATTTTTCATCACTTTTTCAATATTTTTTTTTCCTTGCTGTCATTTAAATAGATCCTTGGAAATTTGAAACTTAAATCTGTTTCCTTCCCCAAAGTTCTCCTTCCAGCACGCATGCACACACGCGCACTCGCGGGTACACACACACACACAAAAAAAAAACAACTGCTTTGTTATTTTAGGATCACTCACGGACTGGTGGCACTGATTTTTTTTTTAATCAAAAAAGCACATAAAAGCGTTCTCTCCACATATTTTCCCCCCACACACTGCATCTCACAATGGTAAATTAAAGCCACGTAGGCAAAAAAGAAAGAGACATCCCCATTGGCCACATAGAAACATGGATGATGGGCACAGGCTATTTTCCAAATAAGTATCCATCACCATTCCTCCTCTCTCTCTCTCTCTCTCTCTCTCTCTCTCTCTCTCTTTTGTGTGTTTCTTTAAAGATTTAATTGTGTAAAGCAATGTATCAAAAATAATTTTGTTAGGTGTAAGGTTTATGCTATGTTTACAGCTGGTGCTCACAGCACACCAACTTCACACTCTTTACATAAGAATCCCAGCAACTAAATCTGATTTTCATAATGGCTTGGATTCACATACATTGTTGGTGAAAAGCTATGAAAATATGCTTTGTATTAGCTCTGCTAACTTTATATTCAATTTTTCTTTTAAAACTTTAATTGTATTTCCCATTGTTTCTATTGCATTCTTATAACACAATTTGTGTTCCCTCTGGTAGCTAAAATTACACCTGTAACTGTCCAAAACTATTAGTAAAGTCAGCTTAGCCCATGGGATAAAGTATCTGTCTTGTATTTCAGACAGATTGTGTTCCAACACCATTGTGGTCAGATTTTTATTAAAAATTCTTCATATTTCTTTTTTCTCGGTGCCAAACAGGTCGCTACATTTTCAACACTTAATCATCTTCATCATCTAAAAATATTTCCACATTAAACGAAAATATTTAAACTTCTTTCTGATGCAGCAAAACTCAGAACACTGTATGAAGTCTGGTTCTCATAAAGTTCTGCAGAAGGGCAATGTGGGTATAGAAGGGACTCTTGTGAATAATTGTCAAGGTCAGCTCTGGGAAGAAAGGCAATGGCTAGCGATGGAATGGTTCTTGCTCTGAGATTTCAGATGAGCTACTTCAGTAGGCAAGTTTGTTAACAGGATCCAATTGGGAAAATAGGAACTTCTCTGAATATATAAGACAAAGAAAGCTAGCAAAGGAAGTGAATTAGAACAATGCTGGAAGAGAGAAAGAAGCTACCTAGGAAACCCAGAGCTTAGCAACAGCCCTAGGTTGCAGGGACAGAGGTGGAGGTGAAGCTGAAGCCAGGAGGAGACAAAGAAAGAGAAGATAGCATGACCCTGGCCCAAAACCAAAATGGCCCCCACCCCACCTGAGTCTGTACCCAAGGCTTCTCAGCCCGCTGTGGTCCTCTTCCCACTGAGCATCTACCTTCAAGGAATTCTATGACAACAGGGAGGTGCCTGTGGCCTCAGGGCCTGTGTACTCCCTCTAACCACAACAGTACACCATATCGTCAACCTGAGCCACTCCCAGGAACTGGGCAAGGTTCCTCTCCTGAAGGGGCCCTACCTCTAGTGTGCACTACAGGAGGCAGAAGAGCTGGGGATGGCCAGGCCAGATGCTTGAGGTGAAGGGGACAGAGCTTGGACACATGGAAAGGGATGTCTATATATCTATACTTGAAAGATCACAAGAAGCAGGTAGGTGGGAGGCTTATGGCCAGCCCCATGCAGAGGCCAGGCTTGGGTCAGAGGCAGAGGCCAGGAGCTAGGGCCATCTCTTCCTGTTGCACTATGTCTAGGCATGAAATCTCTGGAGCCCAGGAATTTTAATGGGAGCTAGGTTTCAAAGTCAATGTGAAGGAAGGTACAGTTGATGTTTTATTTAGCATTTGGTTAACTTGCTTAAAGATTTGGACATGCATGATAATATCCATTTGACCTTTTACCTTGAACTCTGAAAATTTTTAGACATTGATGGACCTTTATTTTATTCATTTATTTATATGCGGGGCGGAGAATTGAACCCAGTGCCTCACAGAGGCATGCTAGGCAAGTGCTCTACCACTGAGCCACAACCCCAGTCCCATGAACTCTGTGAATTCATTCAGGGAGGGCAGAAAGACCTTTGGCCTCTCCTTCCCTCTCACTTTCAACCTCCTACCAGTATCTGTCATGGTTGAATCTGATGATACAGGGAAGAGCAGGAAAAGGTGAGAAAAGGACACAAGAGCAAACAGTTCAGGGTTGGGACACCCACATGGCAAGGGCTGAGGTGCTCTGACGCCCCCAGGCTACAGTCACATGCCCCCTGTGTGCTAATTTATAATCTATTATTTAAAGCTACCTTTAAACTTAGTTCCCATGGGGTTTCCTTCCTTTCCCAGTTTTCTCTCTTCCTTCTATCTTCCCAAACTCCTTTAAAAGCAAAAACTCCTGAGAGGGTAGGAGATCATCCCCCTAGAGCTTTAGCACGAATGAATCTATTAGATGATTTTTTTTAGTCTGGCAAACCCAGGGCAGCTTGAGGGAACAGACTCTCCAAGAAGGAATAGGAGAAAGGAGAATAGCCATCTGGTGACCTTCTACTAACGTCATTTTGTAAAAACACATGAAACTGTGAGAAACAAATGATCAGTGATAGTATTATCAGTTCTGGGGAACAACTGGAACATAGTTAAAAGAAACACGAACTTAAACTTCAGTCTGAGTCTTGACATACCTGTGTGACTGGGCAAATTTACTTAATATCTCTGTGTCTCAGTTTTCTCATCTGTTAAACAAATAATACTAATCTCTTTGTTAATTGAGGTTAGTATGAAAAGTGCTTAGCACAGTGCCTGCCCAACATACACCAGTCACTCAATTAATACCAACTCTTAAGATTAGAGGTAGGCTGAATAATAACTGCCCACCCCCCAAATATATCTGTCTTTAACCATGGAACCTATGAATTTGTTGCTTTATGTGGGAAAAGTGACTTTGCTGATATAATTGAGTTAAGGTTCTTGAAGTGGGGAGATAATCATGGATTATCCAGGGGGTCCAATGGTCTACATGGATTACACAAGAGGGAGGCAGGAGGATCAGCGTCAGGAGCAGCAAATTTGATACAGAAGCAAAGGTAGGGGGTACCATGAAGGAAGGGGCACAAACCAAGGAATGCAGACAGCCTCTAGATGCTGACAAGACAAGGAAACAGTTTCCCTAGAAGCTTCCAGAAGGAGCAGAGCCCTGCTGACATCTTAACTTTCAGAAAAGTTATACTCCATGTATGTGTAATATGTCAAAATACACTCTACTATCATGTATACCTAAAAAGAACAAATAATTTAAAAAAAGAGAAAATGAAATTTAAAAAAAAAAACTTCAGATAAGACTTCTGATCTGTAGAACCGGAAGCAAATAAACTTGCAGATATCTAAACTTGTAGATAACCACACTCTTAGCTGAAAATGGAAACCTGGAGGAGGGGTAGAGGAAGGGCAGAGGCAGGAGACCTGCAAAAGCAGATACAGGCTCAATTCTCTTTTCTTACTTTGGATTCCTTTGTGAGAAGAGAAAAATGAGAGGAAGGATGGGGGAAGAAAACAGAAAACAGCAAATACAAGGCATTGCTGCAGGAAGTGCAGAGAAAAGGAAGAGGGCGTAGCCTGGTGTCCTTTCATGGGAATTGGAAGGATGATGATTCAACTCCACAGTTAGCCTAGTCCTCTCTCTCCAGATTCACCTACATACTAAACATTTCCACTCACATGTCTCAAATGAATCTGAAGCTCAAAATATCCCATGCTGAACTCATCACATATCCCCAAAGTTGGTTCACCATCTTTGTCCCCAACTTGGTCAGTAGTATCAACACCATCCAGCTGCCCAGACCAGAAACACAGGGACTATTTTAGACACCCCATGTACCCTGGTCCCATATCCAGTCAGTAACTAAGTCATCTCATTTCTGCACTTCCTAGATGTGTAATCTTGCAGGCTTGATCTCTCTAACAAGAGGACAAAGAATGGCACCTAGCTTGAAGATTTGTTCTGAGATGCTTGGCCCATATTGCATGCTCAATCAGTTGGCTCTTAGAAGCCCAAGCTGCATTGCACACCACACTCCTCCCTCCTGCATGAGCTACACCAAACTTTTCTATATTTTCTCAGTTGGCCCCTTTGTCTATGGTTTGTTTTATGGTTATTCCCACTGCTTCTTCCAAACTCTTTTATTCTTCACTGGGAACTTGAGTGATTCCTACTCTGTCTCAGAAGAATGACTTTATTATATGGTCCCTCTTTTCCTTCTTGAACATATTACCCCCTAATTAAATAATTAAGAGTGGCATGAGTGAATATTATTTATCACATTTTGTAGCAATTTATTTTTTTCATAGTTTCTTCAAAGAGCACAAAGTATATATGAAGGTTACTCCATTCACTGTTGAATCCTGGCATCCAATGGAGAGAACAATGGCACATAGTAGGAGTACAACAAATATGTGTGGAAGGAATATATTTACCATCCTAAACAACCACTGACTTTCAAAATCCACCTGTACACTCAAACGGATGAATCCTGAAATACTACACATTTTGGTAACTTACAATACACCTTTTTTTTTAAATTTCATGGTCCTTCCAAGTTTCCTTACTTCTCTAACACCCATCCATTCATGAATCATATGTACTGGATAATTTTAAACTATGGGATTTTATTTCATTTATATTGTGTAGCAAAATGGTTTTTGGTGAACTTAAAACATTCTCCCTTATCCTGCTGACTCAGTAGACCAAATCAGGTTTGTAAAGATGCAGAAAGTTACAGGTTAAAAGCAAGCCATCAGGCTGATCATTTTAATATATAGTTTCATGTAAAGAAAAATATCCTAATTATTCCTTTGCCTTTCAATCACTTTCTCTTCTTATTATTAGGAAAGCTGTTTTCTGAGTGAAGACCGCCTTCACTCTTGCAGACAGCATGAACTCTTTTATCAAATGATATTAAAACACTGATTAATTGCAATCCAAACCTTAATTATACAAGGTATAGTTTATGTTCCATACTTTAGGAAGAGAGTCAAAAACAAAGAAACAGGTCAGTGTTAACTAAAATAGCACAAAAACCAACAAAACATTTATAGCACACATTCTCTAGGCTAATGTATGTTAAATGCAATAAAATAAACATTAACTTCTTAAAAGAATGATGATTTAGCAAATATAGTGATCCACCAAAATTTGGAATATTTCCTTTGTTCTATCTAAAAAGGAGAAGAATGGAATTATTAATTTAGATTTTTCTCTAAGAACTGAAACAGAAAGATATACTGGCTTGAACCTTAGTTAAACAAAAAATTGGTTTCACTTTTACTCCATTTATTTTGGTGAGCTGTGCTTTTCTTGAATTTCTTCTATTACTTAAGTGACATCTTAATGACCAAATGCTTTTGATTTCCTCTAAGATAATTCTCACTGAAGAAGCACTGGATACAGACAGAATAAATAAATGAATGAACAAGTAAATGTGTGTATTCAGCTGGGTCTGGCTCTTTTAATAAGACATTTGACTCAACCTAGTTCCAAATATTTCAAAAATGACAGTGAAGGTGACACTAGGTGACATCAAAACAAAATGTTTAGAAGACTGATAGCGAAATAACTCAAAACCCTGAAAATAAAGCTGTTAAATATTACAAGCACAGCCATGCCTTGCTAAACTCATTTTTCAGGACAGAAAAGCAGATTGTGGAATTATTCACGCCAAAGTAATCCTTGCTTAATTTAATCATCGAACTAGGTTTCCTAATATGGATATTTTCTTAGACTTCAATTTGTTACATAGCTAACTTATTTTCTAATAGACTATGTTGGTAATAAGAAAATGAATTACATGCTCTTGGCAGAGAGATGACAAGTTAGATCTGAATTTATCCCACACAAACTTGGTACCCCCTTTTTAAATTCAATAAGCTTGGGATCCCTCTACAATATATCAGATCTAGATGCCAATTATAAACAGATGGCAAGCCTCCGCACCCCCTGCACTGCAGACAGAGAAGCCCACAGTGTACTTCTATCAGGAACTGTCCAGGGCATTTTCAGGAAGGACACATGGTCCAGCTGATTTTGAATAAGGATCATTCAGTTTCCTATTTGGGGACCTTCTCAACGCAGTGATCCAGTTGGCTTGTCACAAACAGAACCTAACACTCCAGTAAATTTAACCCTCCACCCAGAAGGGGCAGTGTGACATGCTTCAGGATCCTACATGCTGTACCAGGACCCTTAATGATGAAACAGAAAAACAGTGAAATGAGGTGCCTGATCCTTGAAAGACCACAGGTCTTCCATTATCCACTGTCTCCAAACACGAGCCAGGAGAAAGTGAAACACAGGAAAAGCAACAATAGTCACTGTTTCACCAACTCTCTGGTCCTAGCAGGGAAGCTTCCCAAAATACAGCCTGTCTCTGATAGGAAACCTAACTATTAAGAGCACAAAAGATCGCCGCCCCTCACACTGGCTGCAGATCGCTAGCCTCACTTGTCAAACATGAGTTCGTTTTTGACACAGATTTCTTAAATTTCCGCTGACTTGGCAATCCGCAGCCACTTCTCACAAGCTCTGTAATATCTTAAAGACTTCACAGCTAAGCAGTTAGAAAGGATTTGGGGTTTAATTCAGCTCACTGACCTGTTTAAGAGAATAACGGAAATAAAACAATTTTCAGCTAGAGGCCCGAGAAGGCCTCTCTCCTTCTGAAAGCCTCTTTGTATCAATGCCATGAATCAAATGGTTTGTCTAAGTGGTTATTCTGTGCCACCAGTGAAGGCGCAGCAATGTGGCAGTGAATCACATTTAATAACTTGTGGTTAGCTGTCATGAACACTTAATTTGATGTTGAACACAAACCCTGCAGGGGCAAGAGGGGGCTGGGGAGGAGAGAGGTGGGTTTGTAGTGAGGGGCAGAGAAAGTTAAGATCCACTTGAGGTTCGCCAGCTCCTTTCTCCCTTGAATTCATGTGAGATTCTCTCCGCAGTTGTTTCTGTTGCTTCTTGGCAAGCAAGAAGCCGAAGAAGAGTATTTGTTTTCTTGGCATTTACTGTCCCTTTCAAGTTTTCCCGGGGTCTGTTCACCCCCATAACCAAGGTTCACCCAGTGCTGCGAGAACATTGCAGTCTTTTGCAGAGTGCTAGCGGAGGGCTGTCAGGCTGGCTAGAAGAATTCAAAGCGTTCAGGGAACCCACAAAAGATTTCTTGCAGCTTTTTAGCTGTCTGGCAGGCAGTAGAAACCCCTCTTGTGTCAACTGCTAAACACTGCTGTCCCTGTGTCCTGGATGGAATGCGTCAAAACTCGGAAGACCACAGCTTCACATGTCGGCCATGTGTGCTGGCGGCAGCGGGCTCCAGCCGCTTCAGACGTTTTAATTTGTCACTCGGGAAAGCAGATGTGTCAGGGAGTTGGAGAACTTGGGAGGTGACCACAGCGAACTCCCTGAGGGGCCTCCCCCACAGGGACCTCTGATGAGCCTCCTCCAGGGCAGGTCCAGAGTGGCGGGGAGGAGGGAGCAGCATCAGAGCAGAGGCCTGTCCCTGTGTCCCTGCAGGGTGGTGGATGGTGACAGCCTGGACTACCCCATCACTATCACTCCACTGTGCTCTCCATTATGCAGTAATGCATAATCAGCATATCAAAAAGCACTTTACAAATATTATCTCATTAATCCTCAGCCCTCTTTCAATAGTTGAGTTCAACACCTAGTCTCAGAGATTTCTCTAAATTGGTGTGAGACTCTTTTAAGCATCCTGCAAATTCTACTTTTCAGTGCCATGAGCTTGAGAAATATATTTTGATTGGTTCAATTCGGTCTAGGCTCGGGAAGTCTGCTTCTGAGGAAAATGGAATTTGACATTTAAAAAAAAGTACTAGTCCTGTTTTCAAGATATAAAGAAGTGGTAAGTGTGTTTTCAGATAGTATCCAAGAATTTTATATCAAAGCAAACTCTAATATATTCAAATAAACACTAATTAAGTTGTAACACCTCTGAAAGCAATAAGCACTTCCTCAGAGGGCCAAGAACTTGCAGTAGAGACCCTCTTACTCCCCCTACAAACACCTCACCTTCCCAGTGTCCATCTCTACCACAGGTCCCCAGTACATGGCCTCCCTCAGCAATTGGCAAATAAATGCCTTGTACCAAAATCTTACTCTGCTGACAAGATGAATGTGAAAAATAAAAACTCCTAGCTTACATATTTTTAATTGTAATTTACTTGTACCAAAAACAGGGGGAAAAAGTTTACATTAAAAAAAAATCCAAATCCATGGGATAAAAGTAACAAGCCTATAGCTTTCCGATAAAATCACCCCCAAAGGGCTGGGGATGTGGCTCAAGTGGTAGTGCACTCGCCTGGCATACGCAGGGCACTGGGTTCGATCCTCAGTACCACATAAAAATAAAATAAAAGATGTTGTGTCCACCAAAAACTAAAAAATAGATATTAAAAAATTCTCTCTCTCAAAAAAAAAACCCAAAGATTTCATTGTCCATGAAATAAACACACATACATACTTGAAAGTTTTGTACTCTAAAAATGTAACAGGTACATTGAAATCAGAATTATGGCACCAAGTCCCATGGAGCAAATCAGTCCCCACAGTAAAATTAAAAAAAAAAAAACTTGGGCAAGAAAAATCAACATTTAAAGTCATAATTGTTAAGTATTCACTTAAGAGAGGACACTGAAGTAATGATAAAAATAACAGATTCTAAAACTGGAAGTCTTAAATCCCTGTTTCCTTTAAAGTATTTAAATGTTTCATTTAAATGAAAATGAATTTCATTTAAATTAATTTTAATTATTAAATAGCTATTAAATTAAATAGCTATTACATATATGAGGAAACCGAGGCACAGGGAGTTTAGCAATGTACATGAAACCCTGCAGCTGGCTTGTTGAGGACACTCAACTGTACATCTGCGAATTCTTCCTTTGTTGCTTTTCTCTAGCAGTGTCGATTGGAATGGTAATCATATATGACAATTTTACAGTGCAGAAATTGAGGCAAATACAGGTAAAAAATCACTTGGCAAATTGATAGCAGAAAGTCAGAGGAGTCTGAATGGCGAAACTGTTCCACAAAAAACAATATTCCTTATTTTAAGAAGTGATTTTCTTAAACCATTTAAATTCTCAGAACATTATGGGTAGACCGAAAATATGCAGATAAACACATTAAAATATTTTAAAACTATTTCCTTCTTTACTTACTTTCCAAGACCTGAACCCAGATTTGTGCTTCTCTTGAAAGAATTCCCGAGCTCTCTTTTCCAAGCTGTTTCCTAGGCCTGCATCGGGCCAGTGATGAGAAATCCAAGACGCAACAGAAAGTGCACAGGCTCAACTTAAAGTCTTTAGGATTTGACCTCAGCAAGGAGGCAGTGAGTCCAGAGTCCTGTTCATAACCATAATCTCTCCACGAACACACTAAGTTTATTAGATGGGGAGCTGTTAATTTGACACTTGCCTTCTTAGAGTTTACCTAAAAACAGTGTGGGGGAGGGGCAGGAAGAATTGAAAATTTAGATGTGAAGAATTCGGACTAGGATGGCTAAAATCATGTCACTCAGAACATTTCAGTCAACAGGCTTGCTGCATGCCACATCTTCATAGAAATCCTATTATCAAAGCCACCAGACACTATATTTGCTTCCTAATTATAGACCCTGAGCTAACAGTTACTTTTTCTTCCCTATAATAACAACAACACTTTGTATTTATCTAGCGCCTTTCTTCCAAGAAGCTCAAAATGCTTTGCAGACATTAACTCATGAATCCCGGGCCTCTGAAGAATGGATCAGTGATGTCTTTTGGTCTCTACATTTTGGAGAAAACAAGGCACAGAGCAGCCAAAGACTTAGAGACAGATGTGATAAGGGGTTCAACTCCAGGGCCTTGGGGCTGACAACCAAAAATGACGGCCATCACTTGCTCCATTGTGTCTCATTCAGGAGGTTGAGCCACGTGATTTCCAAGCAAAGGGAATAACCAGCTGGGACTTTTGTGTCAGGAGAACATCTTTAGAAGCAGCATGGAGGATGGCTGGAGAGAACACCAGAGTGGCACAGGTCAGTAGAGGATATGCAGTCTTTCAGGAAAAAAGCTAATAAGAACTGAAGGATCGTGGGGCAATGTGAAAGAGAAAGGAACCAAGTCAAAAAAATTTTAGTAGGTGGGATCAGCAAGATCATGTGATGACTAAATTCAGAGTGAAGAAGAAAGAAGGTTGGGGAGTACCATAGGGATTTTAGCTTCAATGAATGGTGTAGAGCAGAAACTACTCTAAGGAGGGATTTCTGGAATGGAAAGCTACAGGCTTGCAATTTTCTCCAATGTTTCTTAGTGGCCTGGGATCATAAGAAAAAAGAAAGTTGAATTATTCCAAAGGTGGACTATTGCTATGTTGGGAGTGAGAGTTGAACTGAGAAGTATGCTGGAGTTCATGGAATGCCTCTGTGTTCACTGGGTCCAACCAGGAAGAGGGAGACATGCTATGGAAGTAGGCAAGGGCTGAGGCATTGGAAATATAAGGGCAGGTTTCATGGATCTGGAATGGGAAAGGCCAGAGCACAGGAGATTGTCCTGGTCATGTAGATCACTGAAGAAAATGATGAATTTAAGTTCCTTAGCATGTTTTCTGGCTTGACCTCTTACAAGTGTCAAACTTTATACAAGTGTCCAACTTTATAATCACCCAGGTGACATTTCCTCATCTTGTTTACAAGCAATCATATAAGCCTTTTTCAAATACCTTAGTTACAACTACTCTCTATGTCAAGAATAGTCCATTCAATATCCCAATAAAAAAAATGAAAGATTCTCTATCATAAAGGTTCCTAGTGATCCTATGTTAGTACCTAGTAATCACTGTATTCTTTTCTAAGTCTTTTGTCTCTTAGATTACCCATCCTTGAAGCTTGATGAAGTTAACATTCAAAATTTACCATCCTACATTTTTCCCTTCTCTGAAAATCAAGAAAACATTTTCATTTGTTCTTTTTAGCTATACACGACAGTAGAGTGTATTTTATCAAAATACACAGATATTACACATATATTGCACATATATATTACACATTCACAGAGTATAACTTATTCTAATTAGGATCCAATTCTTGTTGTACATGATGTGGAGTTACACTGCTTTTATATTCATATGTGAACACAGAAAAGTTATGTCCAATTTATTTTACTGTCTTTTCTATTCCCATTCCCCTCCTTTCCTTTTATTCCCTTTTGTCTAATCCAATGAACTTCTATTCTCCCCCTCCCTTATTGTGTGTTAGCATCCGCATATCAGAGAGAACCATTCAGCCTTTATTTTGGGGGGACTGGCTTATTTCACTTAGCATGATAGTTTCCAGTTCCATCTATTTACTGCAAATGCCATAATTTTTCATTCTTCTTTATGGCTGAGTAATATTTTTTTATGGCTGAGTAATATTTTTTTTAAAGAGAGAGAGAGAGAATTTTTTAGTATTTATTTTTCAGTTTTTCGGCGGACACAACATCTTTATTTTTATGTCGTGCTGAGGATCGAACCCAGCGCCCCACACATGCCAGGCGAGCACGTTACCGCTTGAGCCACATCCCCAGCCCCGCTGAGTAATATTTCAAGGAAACATTTTGCTAATTCATTCCCCAAGCTACTTCCTCATGTTTCCTAAATTCTCAAAGATCTACAACTGTTTCTGGGATTACATAATGAAATGTTGATGTTCTGGGTTGTGACTTGCCTGGAATTGGAGATGTGAATATACCAAAAATGGTACGTTCTTCTCTTGGTGGTACATTCTTACCTTGTTTTCTTAACCAGGCTTTTTCTACCCATTCCAGTTGGATGAGATTCTTTTCCTTGATGGAGTAGATAGTCAACACAGGAGCTGAAGAGTCAATCTTCCTGAAGATCACTTTTTAACATTCTGAAATCTCCTAGCTTATCTTTGCTGGTTTTTTTCTTTTGGGAACATAACTTGAATAGCATTTGCTATTTGTGAGCCTCCGTTTCTTAAGTATTCTAGCTTTCTTGGATAGCTTATTTTACTATTACTTTAATTCTTGCTACTCTATTGTATATATCATTGGAATATATTGTATATATTTTATGTATCTTAAGATAAATAAAATCCTGAGATAAGTATGTGAATGCAAGGGATTTACTATGGAAGCAGGCCCAGGAAAACCCAGTAAGGGAATGAGGAAAGTCAGACAGCAAAGGAGAAGAAGCCAAGCAAAGATGAAACTCAAGCATAGGCACAGCTTGAACCTGACCCTACAGGAGACCTGGGGTATAAATAATACTTCTGTGTTTGTTCCCAGTAGAAGCAAGGGAACTAGACTTACATAATTCTGCATGAGTCAACATTGCTAGGGGCTATGGGGCAGGGAGTGGGGGGATGAAAGGTATGTTTTTGAGGGCATAAAGTTCTAGGTCCTTTTGGCTCTCAGTGTGTTTGTGTTTGTGTTTGTGTGCGTGTGCGTGCATGCATGAGAGTGTGTGATTGTATGGACATGCTCAGTTCTAGTAGCCTGTGAGCAGATTTCTGAAGGTAGTTTCAGGTACTGGTTGGAAGAAGCAAAGGCAAACAGAAACTGAAAAAGGAATCTGAAAGATTTGTTTGAATATTGTGTTGAATATTGACAGTATTCATCTACTGTCAATATATGACAATATTCTTGGCTACATTCATATGGCACATATTCTATTTTTATCTTTTTCTTATACTTCTCTTTAAAATCTGAGCCTATCAAAGACTTCTTTGTACAATCAGACTGGTTCCCAAAATGCCTCTATCTTTTTCCTGGGACGGAACCATTTGGGTCCATATGGTCAGAATTCCATTTTGAACTCACTGTTTTTCTAGTTATCTCCTCCTGTACAGCCCTGACCCACCCCACTCCAGCTGCTCACACCAGACACCTGGTGTCATTTCTGAGTCTGCTCCTGCTCCTTTCCAGTGCTGGCCCCTGCAGACCCACATGTTCACATTCACTCTCCAAGTCCTTCCTACCTCCAGACTAGCCTCCAATCTGTCCACTTCTTTGTATTAGCATAGCCTCTGTGAGTCATCACCACCTCTGGCATATTATCTTAGAAGCTTTCTGACTCTTCTTCAGACTTATAACTTTGTGCCTTTTCATCCACTTTATCCCTAGTAGTTAGGTGAGCTTAAAACCTCAGACAAGCCATATCACTCATGCTCACACATTCCAAGGCACTTACAATGCATGTCTACCCACCCCTTCCCGTGGCTTATACAAATTGCTGGTGCGACTGCAGCCTTGTCTTGAGCCTCTTGTCTCCATGTTTACTGGGCTTCTGCCACACATTACCATATTCCTGCTCTTCTTCCTGAACCTCAGCAACTTCCTCCCTGGTCTCCCTTTGTCTGTCCCTTCCACTCCACTCAATTACCTTCTATTGATCCTTCAGGTCTCAATATCTCCCTGTGATCTAGGTAAAATTGTCCCTATCCTGTTGTACCCTCCTATGACATGCAGGAACAATGGGGAGGAAGCTATGGCAAGGCTGTTGTTCCCTAGATAGTAGTTATCTCAGTTCATAATTGAATATTCATGTCTTAATTTCTTAGTATCTGTCTCCCCCAATAGACCATACAATTCATAAGGGAAAGAAACACATCTATTTTATTCTTTGGTATATAGCCAATAATAGTTGTTGAATAAGTAAGTTCCTATTTTTAAATTGTCTTAAAGTCTGTTATCCTATATGTTAAAGACAGAGACATGAGTTGCAAAAACCTGCCTCCATTTAAAATGTCCATCACAGTGTGAAGAAAAACTATAAAAAGTCTGCACTTGGCTGCAGGTCTGTCTTTGTCCCATTTGGGGAGGTTTTTGCTGCCACAAGGTCTTCAGACTTCAATACCCCCCAAAAGAGCAAGGGCAAAGAACCGGGGTCAGCAAACATTATTGCTACGAAGGCCCAGGCAGTGAATGCTTTAGGCTAAGTGGGCCATATAATCTCTATCACAAGTACTCAATTCTGCTGTCCAAGGATGAGAAGAGACAGACAATTATGTGAACAGATGAGGGTGACTGTGTTCCAATAAAACTTTATGGAAACAGTTAATGGTCATAGTTTGCCAACCCCTGATGTAGATGGTTAGTAGAAGACAAGGGACTCATACTCATGGTATGCAAACTTTGGCTGCCTGCAAACATCCCTTTAAGTAATGAAATTAAGGAAAACACCCACTTTGTTCACCAATATCAAACTGAAGTGAAGTCCACCAGTTAGAATCTCATCAGCCCTGTTTTACCCCAATATATCTATTCCAAATGCCTAAAACAGTGACTGAGACCTAGTAGGAGCTTGGTAAATACTTGTGGAAGGAAAGCTCTGTGGCTTGAAGGCAGAGGAGACTTTATGCTGTCCACAAGATCACAGGCACCTGTCCTTCATTCAAAGAGGAGATACTGTGTGCCTGCTGTGTCCCTGGCATGATGCTGAGCACTGGGCCCTGCGGAAAGTGATAGGAGTGTGAGCCCTGTCATACAAGGCCTGCATTCCCATTGGTGGAAGGAGGAGATAGATGGCATTTGGTCAGTGCTCTGAAAGGTGAAACCAGCTGCTTTATGGCACAAGGGGAGATCCAGGCTGAGCTTGAATGTCAAGGAAGCTTCACAGATGCTGTGGGCTGAATGTTTGTATCTCCCCAAAATTCACATCTTGAAATCCCAAACCCTAATAGAATGGCATTGGGAGGGGGGGGCTTTGGGATGTAATGAAGTCATAAGGATGGATCCCTTATGAACTGGACCCCAGTTTAGAGTCTCTATAAAAATAGAGTCCTCAGAGAGCTCCTTTGCCTCTTTTTTCCACATGAGGATGCAGTAAGAAGCCAGCAGCTTACAAGCTGGAAGAAACCCTCACTGGAACCTGGTTCTACTGGCATTTTGAACTTCTGGTCTCCAGAACTGTGTGTGTGTGTGTGTGTGTGTGTGTGTGTAATAAGCCATACCCTATGGTATTTTGTTATAACAGCACAAACTAAGCCCTTAGGCAAGATCTACCTAAGGTGAAAAGAAGCAATCAATCTTCTTGATGTAGCTGAGAGCCTCACAAGTCTGAGTTCACTCCACTTGGGCCTCAAGGTGGAGCCATAGCCAGAAGAACTCCTTGATTCTACCACAGTGAAAGTGGGTGGGAATTTGAGGTCCTCGCTGCAGGTTCACCAAGGAAGAGATATTATCACCTCTCACAGGGCTATGTGACAACCACATTCAGAGTTACAATTCTGGCAGGGAAAATCCACATCATTTTTCCACGTACTTCAGTCCCTTCTCACTATACTCAATACAATAATCTGTAAGCCCACTCACTACAGGTGTGAGTCTCCACCTACGATTTCCAAAGAGGTTTATCATTTTTCTCTCATCTAAATACATCTGCAATAAGCAAGGCAATATGCATGTTCATAAAACTGACCCCAAAGATTCTGCAGATCTGGGATCCTCAGAGACCTTTTCTAATTTAAACTCTGGCCCAGTCTGTCTATTACTTTATAGTGTTATCCTTATGGATGCATTACTTTGAATTAACCCTTTCTGCCTTTTAATGGTAAAATTGGAAAGGCTATGTGTGTATATATGCTCTCTCTGTGTGTATGTGTGTATTTAAATCTATATTCCCTCAAACTTTATGTGACATCTAGTTTATTATTTTAGGATTAAAAAATTTCTTCTAATCATTTCAATATACATGATTAAGTCAGCTCAATATTTCATACCTTTTGTTTCAAGTTCAAGAAAATCTGTCTTACTAGCTCTTTAGCTTAGACCTTGGGCTTCTAGTCCAGCCTGTTCTAGTCTAATATGGCATCAAGTGTTTCAGGAAAGTCAATGAATATAAAAAGGAGCAACAATTGGGTAAAGGAAAATATAGAGAATATATGGGGTAAAAATCCACTAAAAAAAGAGAAAGCTGGAAGGCCATGACTATAAGCTTGGTGGAATATCAAAGAGTCCTTATGCAAACAGCTTATGGGTTGTTTTTTATTCTTTTTTGGTATCAGACATTGAACCCAAGGGCACTTAACCACTAAGCCACATCCCCAGCCTTTTTTTTTTTTTGAGCCAGGATCTCACTAGGCTGCTTACAGCCCCACTAAATTACTGAGGCTGGCTTTGAACCTGTAATCCTCCTGCGTCAGTCTCTTGAGCTGCTGGGACTACAGGCATACACCACTATTCCCAGCTTATATGGTACATTTTAAAATGCCTGTATATTCTTACATGGTTATAGAGTTAGGTAAAAAAGAGAACATATTTTTAAATATTTAATCTCAATATTTAAAAATACATTAATGGCAAGCATATTTTGTGCTTATAAGTTATCAAAATAGTTTTTAAAACTGGACCTTGGGCACATTCTGCAGCACATTATGAGTGACCCCAGCCCTGCCAACTACATTTGTACATGGAATAGGAAACTCCTATTTATTTGGGCTTTGAAAGTTTACATGTCTATACAAACATCAATTTTCTTCTGGTGCATGTTGAAACCAAAAATGCTACTGGTAAAGAGGAATCCCATATTAAAAGAATGACACTCTTTGGGGAAAATAATATGTAAATTTCTATATTATTAACATTGTAGAATTAATTTAATCTCCAAGAAACCTTTTTCCATGACAGTGCGCTGATTTGCGCCAGAGCTAAAAAATGCTCAGGCATTTCTGAGAGTCTGGGCACTGGGGTCAGTCTGCACGGGACCACTGTGAGCATCATGAAAAGCAGGCTGGCACTGAGTTCACCATCCAATGTCCAGCATGGACCTGAATGACAACTGGGGCTCTGTTTGCACTAGTGCACAGATAGAGGGAGGGAGTGCAGGAGTGGAGACAGAGAAGAGCTGGAAGGTTACAAGAAGGAAAAAGCAGGAGCCGCTGGATTTAGAGTCAAGCAAAGTGCAGTCCCATCTCTGCCCCTTCCAGCAACATAACCCCAGGCAAGTCTAAAACATCTTTAGGTCATGTTTTCCCACATATCTGAAATGGGGAAAATTACAATAACCTCCTGTTTAGATTGGATTCCCAAGGAAACAGACTGACATTTGCTTGTTGGAAATTCTTTGGGGATTGCTCTGAGGAACAACTCCTGTGAGAGAATGAGGGAATTAGGATTCGAAAACAGAGGAAGTTAAACTGGGAAAGTTTCAAGAGAAGACTCAGTTATCTCTGAAGGGATTTCTGGATGGGTGAAGCTCTTCTGAATTTCCTATATTGAGACAAAGGGGAAGCTCCTTTGTCTCAATAATTCGATTGTCTCATCAATTTCCAAGAGGCAGTTCCTTTAGCTGGGAGTAATTCTTGGGGAGGGACCTAGCTAAAAAAGTCATCAAGGGTAATGATGCTGGAAGCCAGAAAAATAAGAGGCCCTGCCCTGGAGAAAAGGCCCTTGGCATACACACCATGCCCTGTATACACCCCTTGCAAAACTCAGGTACACTTACTTTGTCTATGAGAATATCCCATCTGGAAACTGATTCTCTAGGATTAATTTGTCTCTTTTCCTAAGAAAACTTGCAACAGGAGGGTTAGTGGGATAAACTACAGTGGTTATACCAATCCCAAGGCTGCAACTGGTACTCATCTCCCGACTCTACAGTCTAGATCTGCACCACTCTTGCCCTCTTATTAACCAGATTGCCCCTGGATGTGGCCACCATTGGGGCAGGGACACAGACATAGCCAGGAGGCTTCCCTTAGGCTCTGGGAGACTCACACAGTTGGCCATCATCAGGCAATAATACCAGAAGCTGGGAGGCGAATCCATCACCAGCAGGCAAGGATCTTCCAGAATTGGGGAGTAAGAATCTCAGTGCAAAGGTGGGGATGGGAGAGGAATCTAAGGTAGACCTTGCCACTACATCCACCAATGCTGCTTTGAAAATCTAAGAGATCATGAATGTAGAAGGGCTTTAGAATTTTTTTCAACACTTTGTAAATCCAAGCTATTGTCATTACCTCACAATTTGACTTGGGTTGTCCCCGGCACAGAATCAACTGCCTTAGGCAGTAGAAGAAATTCTCCCCTTAATGACAAGTCAGACTTTTGCACATTTTAATCAAGTTATTGACTTGCCAATAGTGCATCATCTTATTCTAAAACTCCAATTTCTTGGTTGTTTTTAGAAAAATCTACCCAAGCATGATGTGAAAACAAAGAGCCTACATTTGTCTTCATTTTTATTTATTTATTTTTGTAGTCTTCAATTTTCTTGGTGACTAGTTAGAAACATCTGAAGGGTTAAATGCTAGTATGATGGCTAAGTTGAAACAAATCCCTCAGTTTAATATTATTTTAAAGCTCAAGTGATTTAACACGACACCAAGCTTGAGCTAACATTCTACATGGTTGTGGAGATATTAGGGCTTAAACAGATGTCAGCAATTTTTTTTTTTACAAGACGGAAATTGAGTTCTACAGATGGTGAAAACTAAAGAGTTCAAAGTAGCTGTGTTTTATATAAAAAATATACACTCAAGTAAAAAGTAATCATCTTTATATTTCAAGTTTTGAAGATGCTGTTTTGGTGATGAGGATAATTTTCAAGCAGATAAGACAGAAATCTACTTACCTTTTACTTCCATATTGTACTTTTTTATTCTGCTAAAATTTCTAATTATCTAAAGTATTTGTTTAGTAACATAGGACTTTACTTTTTGCCAAATTCCAGCCTCATTCTACCTGCTTTTCCTATTGGCACAAGAGTGTTCAACCTTTCTCTTTTTTATAGGTTTTTATTGTTATCTCTCTTTAGCTGGACTTCTTTGAGGAAGTTGTACTTTTCATATATTTACTTACTGGAGATTTTCTTGCTAATTAAGGAAATGTTTTTAAAGTTGTGAGAAAATATTCAGGCATGTGAGTTTCCCCCACTGTCACTGATTCATTCAGTTTTATCTTTTGATCTCAAAAGTACATTTTCTATAAAGGAAGAACCAAAATACACATTTTAAAATGGAGGAATATAAAAAATAAGTTATCTACAAAATTATCACTTTCTGTCTTCTTCAGAACAATCAGATTTTTTTTTTCCAAGTACAGAATCAACCTTGTGCACTTGAAACGCTGACTGGTGGAAAAGTTTGTGGAAATACATCTGTAGGTTTATCTTTTGTATTTCCTAGATTAAAAGGACTGTTTCAGAGAAAGTACATATCTCAGAAAAAATTTCTTTTTATTCTTTACATTTTTTATGGGTGCATTATAGTTGTACATAATGGTGGGATTTGTTGTTACGTATTAGTTCATGCCCACAGTATAACCATATATTTTGAATTTCATTTGAACAGAGAGTTGTGAAACTGGAAAGAGGATGAGAATTTCTCTGTAATACATGGATGACATGGCATGTAGGACAGAGGCCTCTCCAGTTGATGTGTGTTGGTTTTCTAGCTTTGGTGCCTAAGGCAAGAAATCAAGACACACCGAATGGACTTTCAAAGTTCTTCCTATGTGTACTTGAAAGAAAATGCTGAGTGTAGTACTGGGCTTTAAGCAAACCAGAATTGTCGTATCTCAGGTCAATGGTTATTTTATGTGTAGATCTTTTGGCCCATCCTCTCCCTGATGTTCTAATGACAACCCATAGACCCTACTGGAGAATATCCACTCTACTTCAAGATGAAGTTCTAGGGTTGTGAAAGAGTTGTATACATTGCTAATGCCTCTTTTAGCTCCCGTGGAACCATAACCCCATTTCACTCCACCAGTGCCTGCCTGGGGAGTTCTCTCTTGGGGTTGTCTTCCCCTATCTTGAGGCCACCTCATTCCCTACAGAGAATATTATTAGCTGCTTATTACCAGTATTCTTCCTTCAAACAAGAAAAGCAGGTGGCCTTGTTTCCCTCCTTTCATCTTTTGGAAACTACCAGAAGTGAGGGCTAGACTCTGTATCACTAACTATGCTATTTCCTTCATCACCTCCATAGCCACACTGGCACTTTTACCTCCCTCATCCTAAAGCTCTGTCCCTTATTATAACCCCATAATGATGAGTTTTAGCTCAACACTATTAATAAATTTTTCTATAAAGCCAGTCATGGTGGTGCACACCTGCAATCCCAGGGGCTTGGGAGGCTGAGGCAGGAGGTTTGTGAGTTCATACTCAGCCTCAAGAACTTAGTGAGGCCCTTAGTGAGACCCTGTCTCTAAATAAAATATAAAAATGGGCTGGGGATGTGGCTCAGTGGTTAAGTTCTCTGGGTTCAATCCCTGGTACCAAAAAAAAAAAAACTTTCTGCAGAAAGATTAAGTAACTTGCTCAGTGCCACAAAGCTAATAAAGATAATAGATCTTAGTGTCCATCACTAAGACCCTTAGATTATACTAGATTTTATGTCTTCTGAAATAAAATGGGATTTTTATTCTTGAAAGAGATGGCCATGGTGGCAAGAGTCCACTACAGTTCCTATATAACTCTAATGGTGAAAACATCATACTAAGTGGAAAGGGAGGACAGAGTGATTATAGACTATGACATCAGATAGTTCTGAGTAGCTGTGGGGGAGAATTTCTCAACTCATATTGCCACCATTGCCAGCTAGACCTAGGGCTGTGACATACCAGATCACTAAGTGGGTTTAACCAAAATCAAATCAGGGTATCCTGGCTGTCCAGGATTTGTCTCTAGACAACTGTCAGGCACTTCAGCCTGAAAAGTAGAGTGAGATTCCAGAACTCTCAGCATGCCAGCATTAGTGATCCTTAAAAACAACAGAATCCAAAAAGAGAATAGATCTTAGTGCCCATCACTAAGACCTCCAGATTTCCCAAGGAGACACCTTTCAGTCAGAATTAGGCAAGGGGCTATATGACTTTTTTCAAGCTCGTGACTGGAATAAGTAGTGCCTGAACATCAAGAGATTCTGGAACCTCATTCCATTCAGCTTGCTAAGTGGCAGATATCTGTTTTATATATGAATATCTTACTGCTGGTTTAGCCTTCATATTAAGCCTATTTTGAAAGCATAGCCCAAAGCCATTCCTGCCATTGCTTCTTTCTCTTTTCTCTCTCCCTTTCTTTGAGCTATGAACTGAGCACATCAATAGCTGCTCTGAAAGCTTTGATGCTTCTTTGGCAATGACTTCAGTCCTGTTTGTTGCATTTACCGCAGTCTGCTGTTGCTGTCTTATGTGGAGAAGCATATTTGTGGTTGATAAAATGCTAGTTCAATACCAGTGGGGGGAAAGTGGATTGATTATATTGAGCATTTTTACAACTGTTACTTTTCTAAAGGACAAAAGAGAATAATTTTGGTTTCCTCATCTACTGCACATATAGACTGATTTTTAATTACAATCAAACATTATTAAAGGAAATCCATGTGAAACCAGGGGGAAAATTATAACTATGGTTTAGTTCATAGGATTTCTTTTGGTCCGGGTGGAAGGAGATTGGTAGGCACTTTCAAGCCTTCAGATGTGTGCAACATTTGATTATGTACACAATTACTCCAAAGGTATTTTACTCAGTATAATTACATGGAGAATAATACATGGTATGTAAGGTACTGCAACCATCTTCTGTGGTCTAGATTCAGAGAAGAGAATCCCATTGCCCTCTGCCTTCAAGTAGTTTTGATTTAATTGTTTCATCCTCCCTTCTTATTCTAAAGATTTTTTAGCTGAATAAATTTGTCTTTGTCAAGCTTTATCATTCTACCAAGAGAGACAGTGTGACAGTGGCTACGTGTGGGGACTCAGACAAACAAACAGGTTTCAAATCAAGGCTTAATTAGCCTTCTTAGTCTGTGCAGATAGGTATTTAATCGGGTTCCTCATCTGTAAAATGGGATGAGTATTATCTGTTTCCTAAGGTTCTTGGGAAGATCAAATACATTATGGAGTATGAAGTGCTTAGCACACAGTAAACAATAAAGTTAGTCACCATTGTAACCAGATTATAAGAGTCCTCAGAGGAACTATGATGATAAGCCATGTGTGTTTTAGAAAGCTCACTTGCCACAAAAGAATCAATTTGATGGATTGGCAGGACAAACTGAGACTCTGAACCTAGGAGTGTCATATTCCCTTAATTCACTATATGCATGCATCTAAAGCTAGATGCAAACTTTTATTTTTACATTATTATTCTTTCTTTTGAGATTAGTGAACCATTAGGGGCAATGATGATGATGATGACAGCTGCTTTCAAGAATACATTGCAAGCTGGGCGTGGAGGTGCACCCCTATAATCCTATTGCCTCAGAAGGCTAAGGCAGGAGAGTTCAAGCACAGCCTCAGCAATTTAGCAAAACCCTAAGCAACTCAGCAAGACCCTATCTCTAATTTAAAAAAAAGGGGGGGGGGGGGCTGGGGTATGACTTGGTGGTTAAGCGCACCTGGGTTCAATCCCTGATACCAAAAAAAAAAAAAAAACTACTTTTTTTTTAATTGTCTCCACCTAGGTATTTAGAAATCAAATTTCACTGAAAGTCCAATACACTGATATTTGAATGTGATTTCTGTGAGCTTTTTTCAGCAGACAGACCTGAAAATATTTCTTTTCAGTTTATTTTATTTCACATATAACACTTGAAGTTTTTATACTTTATTCTTTTATGCCAGGATTTACCTATTTTAAATCCATGTTAGTGGGCTAAGATTGGTTTCTTATGATTAGTACCTCCCACCCACAAATGCAAGTCCTTTGCTTTGGAGAATAAGAGCTACACACAAAAAAAGTTGTTTTTTTTTTATCAGTTGCTCAAAAAAATACTTTTCAAAACTGAAATATTGTGAGGTGAAGGATGGCTGGGGAAGAAGGGGAAGTCTGAGAATAGAAAGTGTAGCCTCTTGAGTGTTAAGCTTTTGTTCCTTTATTAATTATCTTATAATGTGATTCTATCCTCCAAACCAGTGTTCCTCAATGTATGGTCTTCTGAATTACCCAGTGGAAAAGATGTTTGTAAAGATGCAGGTGCCTGAGGCCCACCCCAGACTTCTAGGATTCAAATCCTTAGCAATGGTGCTAGGCAGTCTCCATCTTAACTAGATCTCTAGTGATCTGCATACACAACAACTTCGAGAACCTCTTTTGTAGACAGAAGACAATTGAACATGTTAGTGTTACTACTGACATGAGCTCATTCCAAGTACGTCTCACTGAGAGAAGGAGAAAGGGATTATTAATATGCACAATTACATATTTTTAGATGGGTTAGGAGCTTTTCACTTGTATTTTTCTATAACATGGGGGTTATGAAAGCTACCAAATTCATATTAACATAAGAATGAATAAATGTTTTCTAAGTGTTTGGGTCTCTCTGCTTAGAGATGGTATGAATGTACTAAGCATTATTATAGGAGAAATATATAGGAGGAGTTGACATATGTATGCCCCAAGTCCTCATTTGCCATAATTTAAGAAAATAGATACTGAAGTATTGCCAGTGAATCTTATAGCTAAGCTACTGTTTGGCTCTATCAAGGGAGGGCATGCTTCACCCACAGGGAGCTATAAAACATCAGCTGAGCATTGATGGAGTTTGGAGTCAAATAGAAACCTGTTCTCCTGTGAAAACATGCACATCTGTGGAATTGCACTGCTATAATCAGGACACAACCAAATTCGCAGATGTGCCCAATTTTCTGTTTCCTCTATATTTTACTAGTTTCACGGCACGGTGACAAATGAGGAAAGTATTAAACTGATTTTGCATAGCATCTCATGGAAGCCGCTCACAAATCTCACTAGTGGGAATGAACCTCACAAATGTTAATAGTTAAGTGCTACATCTGTCTAATCCATCTCTGGGATACACTAAGCTCTCTGTTACTTTGCATGTAGCAAATTGAAGAAATCCCATTATTCTAAGTCAAGTTTCAAAAAAATACTTCCTTTAAAAAATCCTCCTCTTTCTACTGATTTTCCTTCATATATTTTCACATTTTCAAGTACATATGATTGATAATTATAAAAAAGAATCATGAAAAAAAATCTGTCTAAGGAAGTCTGAAATGGAGAAATATAAACTCTTAGTCTGGTTTCTCCTGCTATTTGTATTTTTATACATTTTCGCTCCTAAAATGCAGAGGATAATTAAAACTCCTTTAACAACACCCCCCAAAACAGGAAGATAGAATCTTTATAATTTAGAGAAAACTATTGTAATGGACAACTCTTTTATATTGACCATCACAAACACACACACACTCATCCCTTTCTCTTTTTTGGTGACAATATTCCAATTTCCTTTTTGGAACATCATCTGATTCCATTAACAGCAGTCTTGAATGATCTGCCAATTAAGATGCCCCCACTCCTCCAGCCAGTTAGTGAGGATATGGTCAAGCTACGTCACTCAGACATGCTTTTCTGAGACTAAGTCTTGATCACAGGGCAACAAAGGTAGTTGGGTGCCAGCTTCTTTCTGTGGTAGTGTCAGGTCAATACTGTTCAATTCCTGTGCCCCAGAACCCCAGGGTTGCTCAGGGTCCTGAACTTTTCCTAATATGGTTCTTTCGGTCTTATCCTTATTTCTTTAGTTCCTCCCTATCTTTCCCATAAATTCCCTTTTCTTAACTAGACAAAGTTCCTTAGTGTTGTTTATAGTCAGAAGTGTCAATCAAAATCTTTACCAGTTGGCCTACCTATGAGAGAGAACAGTGACCTATTGGAACATGCTCCTCACCAAATAGGTCAGGGTACCTGCCAGGGGGGTTACTTGGAAACAAAAAATTTTTACTGAAAGTAGTAGGTTTCATTGTTCTGCCTGCTTTGGCAATAATGATATTTTCACCTAAGCTAAGCTTTACCTACAGCTGTATGATAGAAATAAAAGATTATAAGAGAGGGTAATAGAGAGGGTGGATATGATCAAAGTATGTACACATATATGAAAATGTCACAAATAAACCCATTATTTTGTAAAATTAATATGTACTACTAATTATAAATAAAGATTATTTAATGAAAGAGGAGGAAAACACTTATAACTCAGCAAGTTTAGGTAAAGAGACTGATGAAGCACTGGAGAAAACACTGTGCAGCACGAGCAAACACTCAGATCCTTAGGGCCCAGAAAATCTTCTGATTCCAAGACAAGATCCATGACTTGAGAAAGATCATCCTATGGTAGAAAAAAAACCACTAAGCATACATGATTGGAGGAAGGTTTCCTTTACCAAGTTAACTTGTGTTGAGAAACCCCTCACTGACATTTAGGCTTGCCTTAGGAAATTGGAATGAGGTCAAAACACTCTCACTTAGAGTAGGTGAAACTGCAAATGATCAACATCAGGTGTTCCTGTGAGATAAGGTTTGGCTAAGCTACAGTAAAGTGTGAGGCTGAAAGCTAATGGGCCCAGGTAAAGGGATCTGAATAAGAACATGATCCAGCCCACACTTACTTCTTCAGCCTCCTTGTCACCATGGCACCTGCGCTGCACACGGTGATCTAATCCTAAGAAACAGGTTACAATTGCTCCAACACACTGTGCTAATCCATCCCCTGCACCATCCTTCCCTTCCCCAGAATGCCCTTTTCCACCTTGTCTATTTGTCCATGGCCTTGTAGTTCATGTGGCATCTATGTGCACACTTGAAGAAGGCAAGATACCTCTAAAATTGTTCAACTACACTGATTTTGTTGAAAACAAAACACTTTAAAAATCCTTGCTTAAATTCCACTAATCAATGATGTCTAGAAAACAAAGTGTTACTTCTGGCCAGACAGCACGCAGCCTGCACACTCATGCTTGGTTCTGGATGACAAAACATCTTGCGGACCTCCCTGTGAGTGTTTCTCTCTGTCTGAAATGTTGTCCCGTCTGTGGTGCCCATCATGTGGGTTGGTATATGATTATTTCTATGTCTATGGCCCCCACAAGAAAGGGGAAACATTTTGAGAGAAGGTACCCCTCCATAGCTCCAATGACTAGCAAAGTATTGGCAAATGACTGATACTCAGTGAATTATCACTGAAAAAATAAAGAAAGAAATGTTCATATGTAGTATTCAATGGAAGGACTGCTTTGCACACACATAGTATTTATTGAATTTAATTCCCAGAAATAAAAATGGTGGTCCTGGCACTTTGATAATATCTAATTTTGACATTGTTCCATGTGTGTGTTTTGAGATATTAATGATAAATAAAAGTCCTAAGTGAGGACATTTCCATTTTCTAATACTGTTCCTTGCCAGCACCTAAAACAGGTGTTCGATAAATATTTGCTAAGTGAATAAGTGTGTGAACATGAATGAGTCAACCAGTGAATCAAAACAAGAAAAGTGTCACAATCATTCATCTTTATAGAAATAATGAGACTTCTTTTGTTAATGAAGTGTGGAGTTTAGAGTAGTTGAAAAGTCTACCCACAGCTGATAAAAGTTTGAGAAAAATGTCTTTTCCCTAATAGAAAAAAAAAAAAAGAAAAACTCTATTCCTTTAAGATGTTACAAGAAGTGACACAGAGAAGGGGGAAATCCATGATACAAGGTGCAGAAGAAAATGTTATCCATGAAGGTAAAAGATCTTTCCTTTTAGTAAGATGATGTTCAGGGTAGAAAACTTGTAAACTATTAATTGATTCAATGTTTCATCTGGCCTTTATACTACGACATTGGCAAACATACTGAGGATTAGAGGCAACTCAGAACTATTGCTGTAGTATACTTTCACCAAAAATGATCCAAAGCTATAAAAATACCCGAAGACAGGAATTTTGCTTTTAAACAAGAATATCAATGTTCAGAAACTATTGCAGGGTTATCCCAAAGAGATAAACTTACAGAGCTCATTCAGTTAAGATTGATGTTAGCCGTGATGGTCCTCAATATGAAGATTTCATTTCATGCCATAAGAGCCAGTAATGATGGAGAGTAAGCTAAAAGAAGAACTCAAGGAAACACATGTTCTGGTTAACCCTGTAACATCCACCAATTATTTTAATCAGAAGACTCAGATATTCCAATTTCTCAACCTTTTATGATGTAAGTTGGTGTAGGATCAGCAGGTTCTATTGTAAAATACTTTCTAGTCATATCAGGGAGCTTGTTACTGACAGGAATTTATCAAAGCATTCACATTAGGTCTGATGTGGAAGACCATGTTTTCTTCCACATCTGGTACACACAAAATGGGTAATGAATGAATGGCCATGCTCACTGGGGCCAGTGGATGTTGCCAGATTGTTTTATATATTGTACATAAGAAGTCTAACTCTTGGGGCCTTTGGATTGTGAGGACCCCCCAAATAGTTTAAAAGCTGACATTGAAAAAATAAATGGTTTTATTCCAAAGTGCAAAAAAAGGAAAATAAATCAATAAGTGTTTGTGTTTTTAGTAAGTGTTCAATCGAGTCTCCCCAAAATGTAATACCATACCAAAAAGTTGGTTAGTGTTCGATTTAGAATTCACGGAATTCTTATAGTATTTGAAAACAATATGTACATTAGATTTTATCATTTTATAAGTGGTCAAGAAGTCATAGTCAATTGTAAATTGCTATTCGTAGCCATATACTTCTCAACACAGAATTATAAGCATTGTTTTATAGATATACAAAAATTCTAGGTAATATGAAATGTGGGTGTATTTTCATATATACATGTCACATTCACTGGAAGAGAGGTTGCTGGTAGAAGACTGCCAGGGACCTACAAATGTGATTGTAGCCCATGGTGATGCCATCACTTGTGGTGAAAAAGAACCCAGAACATGGACCCCTCTCCCTCCTGACTCTTCTCTTTCAGGGTCAACCCATGGACCAAGAAGTAGCAGAACAAGTGGAACAGAGAATTGGATTTGGATTTAGACATCCAGGTTCAATTTCTAGGCCAGCTACCTGTTTTGTCATGTGACTTTCAGGGCTACATCTTACCACAGTTAATAAGCTCTGTCTGAACAAAGGGGTATTAAGGTGATAAAATGAGATAATACATTAGATTGTACTAGACATCTAGAGGGCAAAATAGGCTACTAGCAGCAATTTCATGTGTTTAAACCTAATGTATGAAAGCACTTTGAAAAATATAAATGATCACAGGGATTAAGATTCAGAGGGAATCAGAAAGTGGGGAAGTGGAAGGAGAAGGGAGACACTGACAAGTGCCTGTGCTTTGGTTCCATAGCTGTGTGACAAGGAACCACAGCACGGCAGCTTCTAAGCTACTA
This sequence comes from Marmota flaviventris, assembly GCF_047511675.1. Taxonomy (NCBI): domain Eukaryota; kingdom Metazoa; phylum Chordata; class Mammalia; order Rodentia; family Sciuridae; genus Marmota; species Marmota flaviventris. The sequence goes on along the minus strand of NC_092508.1, from coordinate 35,793,514 downwards.
ACAGCCAGAGCCAGCTGGTCTGGCACTTAATGTGTCAACAATTATGTTTCCCTCCTTGACATTTCCCAAATTTTGGATACTTGGAGATCTGTGTAAGACCTTTATGTGGCCCAAATGCAAAATGAGCTTCTGCTTAGAACTCTTGTTTGCCTGACTCCCACCTTCCTTCCTTCAAAGCAAATGGGAAGAATGAGGTATAGATAAGTGGAGCTTGCAGTTACTTTATGAGGGTAACATGCAGAATTTCCAACAGCCTAAAAAGTATTTTCTCATTAATCTCTCTTTAAAATGCCACAAATAAGCAGAGATGACTATATGCATTCTACATGTATTTTGCCTTAGACAGACATTCTTATTTTAAGTTTGCAGCTTGTAGAAGCACCATATGCCCAGCTTGCTTTTATTCACAAAGAGAAAAGACAGACCAGAGAACTACCCGACAGAACCCTGAATGGAGAAGAGACTTCTTCACTCACATGAGGAAGGTGAGTCCATTAACACTTTATCAGTTCATAATGATCACAGGTAAAGGATTAGAAACTCTTAGATAAAAGAGTAACAGGATACTATCATAGGAAGTGTTCAGTGGTTTTGACAGAAGAGGAAAGCTTTCCTTTCATGCTCTCAACCTTCCTGATATTTACAGTTTTGCAGGTGGGAGTGGGCCATAGAATTTTCTGGGAGGTTCTAGACATTCTCAGAATCCCCTTACTGCACACTTGCTCATCTGTGGGAGAAGAAAAAGAGAAATAAAAAGAGAAAAAGAAGGAAAAAGGGGAATTAGCTCTCCAGTCTTCTAACACCCACTTGGTTGTGGCTCCTGGCTGCTGAGGGTTCCTGAGGCATGGACTGTGACCACCCTGCTAAAGATTAATTCTTTCCTCTTACAAAGTTGGTCTTCAGTGTACTTAATGAGGGAGAAATAGGATGCGATTTTTTTTCCCCCTTCAGAATCACTCCAGTATGATCTGCAGGATGATCAGCGTGGCTCAGCCTCGGTTGGAATATTATGGCTTAAATTATTCCTATGAGTTTCCAGCTGACCTTGGAACACAAACATGACATCTGATTTCAATGAAACTTTAGACTTTGTTGTTCTCAGTCAACTAATGAAACAGTTGAACCTTCCCATGACTTGTGGTAATTATAATAAAGGGTAAGTATTATCACAAATAATGCAAGCCAATTGACAAGAGGGCAAAGGGATAGACTGTGCACGAAGACACTAAAAATGTGAACTAAATGTGAGAAACAATGGATTGCCTCCAAAAGCCTGGTATATTGCTGCCGAAATACAACCCCACCTGGCAGCACTGCTTTTGTGCAATGAGTTTTGGCACAATGGACTGGTTAGGAGAAACACTGTGTTAACAGGAAAAGCCACTTTAAAAGTCTGTTTGATGCTTCCAGCTCTCAAGTACACTCTAAACATTTTAAACCAATGCTACAAACTGATTAAAGCATTTATGGAAAATAAAAGTGTTTTGCCAGAGGGGAAAATATGAGGGATCTGGGTTGTTGTTGCTTGTTTGTTTGTTTTTACCAAGGTGTAGAGCAGAAACCCCAAATTTGACAGATTTCCCAGTTCTAATTTAGTTTTAAAAGTTTAAGAGTTTATATGCCACCCTCAAACAATTCATCCCAACTCAATGGGTTTTCAAATCAAACATAATGACCCTCTTTCCCTAGAAGAGGGAGGGTGTGTTCCTCACCACAGTCTAGTGCTGAATACTCTGCCTCACACAATGGATGCTCAATAAATAAATAACAAAAGCTAAACTCCTAAAAGAGAGGCACTCTGGCCAGATTTGGTGGTACATGCTTGTAATCCTGGCAGCTTGGGTGGCTGAGGCAGGAGGATCACGAGTTCAAAGGCAGCCTCAGGAAAAGTGACGCGCTAAGCAACTCAATGAGACCCTGTCTCTAAGTAAAATACAAAATAGGGCTGGGGCTGGGGCTCAATGTTTGAGTGCCTCTGGGTTAAATCCTTGGTACAAAAAAAAAAAAAGAAAAAAAAAAAAAGAGGGGCACTCTACCCCATACCAGACTCCCACACACCTGGTCAGCTCCTCCTCAACCTTCAAACCACTGTCCTTGAAGATTTCCAAACCTGTGATGTCTAAGTCTCTAGAACCAAAGGCTGAGTCTGATTCCTGGTTTTGCCACTTACAAGTCATGAAACCTTGACAGATGACTATCTACCCTCAGTTTCTCCATATGTAAAGTGGGTTTATGTGAGGAGTAAGGAGTTAATGTGTGTCATATGGTGATCACTAAACAAAATCAGCTCCCAGTGCCTTGAGTTACTTGTCAATTATGTATTTCTCCATTTTCTCTTTTTGCTCATTTACAACTCACAGAAGGCAGGCTTCTGAATTTTGATCTTTGTTCTTCTCAGGTTTACAACCCAGATTCTACACTTGGTAAGTAAGACATGAATGCTTGCTGGTTTAAACAAACTAAAACCAGATCTCTGGAGAGGCATTAAGGCCAATTTCTCTTTTATTTTTTAGGAAGGTCCTTCCAATGCAAAAGACCATTTGAGTAAAAAAACCTATACATTCCACATTCTGTGATTTACCTGGCTGATAGCAAATGAGATAGAAACTTCACCAAGAATCTGACGTGGTCACAGAGTGAGCTTTCTTTGAATGATGTATGAATTGTCTTGCCATGTGATTTGGCTTTCCTTTCCTTATTATTATTTTGAGCAAATTCACATCCTTCTTGTTGTATTTTATTTTCTGAATGAAAGTCACCTCCTTCCCCACTTGCACAACCAGGGCTGGGGGAGAGGAGAGGTTTCAAGTGTGCCGCTTTCTGCCAAAACTATCATTGATTGGAAGAATCTGGTTTTAACCACATTTTAAAAACTTGTACAGTGTGTTTCCCAGTTTCTGTTCTAAGTGATGTCATTACCCAAGAACCTAAGGATTCAAAGAAAAATCATAATAAAAAAATGCACTTTGAGGCCACAAAACACAGCATAAAACTGAGGCTATTTTATTGTTTCTAGAAGAATAATTGCTTATTTGGTGTTAAGCTCCAGCATTAATTAAAGGTAAATGAACTTACAGAGCAATGTCAAAGAAAAAAAAATGCAATTGGTACTTGGGTAGGATTAAAAACTGTGATGATGATAAATAAATGACTGAAGTTTGGGAAGCCCTGAGCTAGAGAATGTTTCTGGGGTTACTCCATTCTAGGAGACACATAGGAGTGTTAAATTCTGAAGATAGTATTTCCTCCCCTAGTCTGGTCTCTCTAAACACCTTCCAGGACCTATAGGGACAGGAGAACACAGTGGTCACCCACTGTTTGGAGGTCTTGAATGTTAGCCATGGTCATGGCCTTATTTGTATAAGAAAGCATGAGATGGGTCCCTACAACAGTCTTGCCTTTGCTCTAGGAAGGGAAATTTTCTAATGACCATAATGTAATAGTCTCTTCTCAGCTGAAGCAATTCAAGATTCTAGTTGAAAGTTGTTGTTTCTAGTTTTTCCTGTTAGGGAAATGAACCACTTGGCAATTAGGGAATTGCTGCCATAAAAAGCAGTTTATTCTTTAGCCATGGGGAATTGAAAACAAGAGGTCTCTTGTGTCATTGGGCCTGCTGCTTGTCAGCCTGGGACCCTTCCTCTTCCTAGGGAGTTATTTCTAGTTCTTTATCCACTTCAGTTTATTGTGTCTCAAGTTCCTTTCTCTAACCAGTGCTATACCTGCTGACAGAGTCACTCATACTAAAGTTATTCTTGATAGTCTAGATAGTCTTTCTTCTCCATGGCTATCCATCTTCATTGCCCTGTGGTGAACTGTGCTCTGTGCATTTTACCCAAGGCACAAATGATTCTCAAGTGCCCACTCTTGGCCAAGTGCTGAATGGGCTGGAACGCCACAAAGCAAATCATTTTTATTTTTCTTGACTACCTCCTGCTGTTCTTTTTGTTTGTTTTGTTTTGGTACCAGAGATTAAACTCAAGGGCACTTGGCCACTGAGCCACATCTCCAGCCCTATTTTGTATTTTATTTATATATTTTCTTTTTTGTATTTTATTTAGAGATAGGGTCTCACTGAGTTGCTTAGCACCTTGCTTTTGCTGAGGCTGGCTTTGAACTTGCAATCCTCCTGCCTCAGCCTCCCAAGCCATTGGGATGACAGGTGTTTGCCACCATGCCCCACTCCTGTTATTCTTTAATTACTCTCAGGGCCAACCCTAGGCTGTTGGAAAACAGAGACCCAAGCACTGTGTTCAGGGAATTTGCTTCCTCACTCTCTCCCTTCGCTGGTGTCCAATGCCTCACACAAGCTCCCTACAAACAGGACAACCATACAGGACAGTCCCTCTCTCACCTTCCCTTATCCTCAAATGATTAACAGATACTAAACATTTACATGTGCTAACAAATTTCATTTACTTTTTGAGCCTTCTGCTTGTGAACAGAAACTCTTATTTCCTATTAGAGAGAAGAGGCCTTTCAAGAGTTCAAAATCATAGACCACATTTTACCCACAGAGAAGGCTAGCTTTGGGTGGAAGGGGATGGAAGGAGATTGGAAAAATTATTCATCTGTGGTCAGAACCCATAGTCCCCACCTTATGACTAACTAGTTGGATGGTCCTAAACAAGTCATTTAACCTTTCTTATGCTCTATGAGTTCCTTCCCTCAGCGGGACTGCTGGTGCTTACCCCTGGTTCCAGAGCTGTTCCTGATTTCACAGGATAATGTTTATGAAAGTGCTCTGTGACCTGCTATACAAGTTAGGAATGCATCGCATAGTGGCATCTGCATGGAAGGACACTTTGCTCTGTAGAACCTTCACATCCTATGACACACACCTACCAGTAGTGTCATGCAAGGGCCCAGGTCCTTCGCATTCCCTCACCCACATGATAAGGTCCCGGTAAACCCCAATGTTCTTAGGAGCAGAAACTGAGATGACTCTTTTTTCCCCAAAAGCAATAGCATCAGTTGTCTCGCTCCATCCTTGTCCACTCAGGAATTTGCTGCAGGCATCATAAGCTCTCAAAACATGGAGAGGCAGACCTCTCTAAGGTAGTGGCTCAACCCAGACCTATAGTATCAGGGGTCCATGGAACATTTTTAGCCATTTGTAAACCTTTCAGAATCATTTGCACAACTCCGTATACTATTCTGTGTTTGTTTTCTTTTATTTTTCCTTCCCAATCCCTGCCTTGAGAAATTATTCATAACTTTAATCATGTTCTCAAAAGGACTCTTAGCTGATAGAGGTAAAAATATCCACTGCCCTACATTTTATTTTTAAAACTATTGCAATAATAGATCAGTTTGCTTCAAAGCCAGGTAGGAAAACATGGATTGAATTTAAGTCTTATATATTCTTTTTAGCGGATAATGGCCCCTTCATGAAAGCTCCATTTTGGGGGGAAACTCCATTGTGGAGTTCCAGTGAGACAACATCAACAAAAAGACCCTGGAAATTGTCAAGTGCCATACATGTGGGGTTTTATCAAGCTTTTCCTGCCTTATCTTCACATCCGCTATCTCCCACCATTTATGTTCTGCTCTATAATCATAATAACATATTTTGTTCTTACATAGAGATTTTAAAATTTTGAAAATCAATATATAATACAAATTAGTTATGCATAACTACATATATAATTTTAACATATACCCTTACATATATATATGTATATATACTTTTATAATTTTTTGTGGCTTTCTTTACCTTTCCCTCTAATTCTTGATTCCATTTCTCTTAATTGTTTTTTTAATTTTTTTTAGTTTTAGTGGAAACAGTATCTTTATTTTATTTTTATGTGGTGCTGAGGATTGAACCCAGTGCCCCATGCAGACTAGGCGAGCACTGTACCACTGAGCCACAACCCCAGCCCTCTCTTTATTGTTTAGATTCTTTCATATTATAGGGCACTTTTCAAATATTCCGCATGAACAATACTAGTACTGCTGATGAAAATTCTCTCATTCATCTTTGTAGGCAATGGAGTAATCAGGAGTACCACATACCAAATGTTTCTGGTGCTTTTCCCTCTGGGCCCTTGGTAAGGCTGTATTCTTGGCCTCCTTGAGCTTAACTAAGGTCATATGACTCCTTCTGGCCACAAAGGAGGTCATTTTCTGCCTCCCTGCAAACTCTCCTTTCTCCTTCTGTCAGGGCAAATGACAATGTTCCATGTAGTGGCTCCTCCATCCACCTGGATCCCAGCATAAGGGTGGTGATGACTTGGGAGCAGAGCCTCTTTGTATATTCTGAAGATACTCAGCCTCTGTTTGGTTTCTTTCCCAAAAACTTCACTGCAAAGCTTTGGACACAACTCACCCACTTCTTTGAGAGTGTAATTTCTGGCTTTAGCCCAATGGCATAAGTTCCCACTCTCTGCCACTTTGTGGTGGAGTGGAGTAGGGATGCTCTTTTAAAGGATTAGTCTGGCACCAGCCCACCCTACTATTTGCACTTAGTGACTTAACTGGGAGCTTTCTGGGACTCCTGAGGACAGCCCTTGCTTACCCTTGGTATTGTGGGCTATGCTTTCCTCTGCTCTGTCTCTATCTGATCACACATGTTTTTTGTATTCTAGAATTCTCCAACACTTTGACCAACATATGTTTTCCAGCACTGTACTGTTCTGCTTTGATTTTTAAAAATCTTTTTCCTGTGATTTCTAAGGGATCTTTGGGGGAAATAGGAGGTAGATGTACAAGTTTAGTTTGCCATTTAACAATGGAAGTAATGCCCAATTTTAAAAGAGGGTTATTTCAAACAAGAATTCCTAATAGAAAAGGGAAAAAATTAGGTTGCTTCTAAATTGTCTTATAAAGGGCAACATATGAGAGCCTTAAGAATATAATCCTGCCCCAAACAATGGTGCAGCTATGTTCATCAAACAAACTCTTCTCAAGTTCAAGAGTCTAATAGACCACCATACCATAATCATGGGAGACTTCAACACACCTCTCTCGCCACTGGACAGATCTTCCAAACAAAAGTTGAATAAGGAAACTATAGAACTCAATAACACAATTAATAACCTAGACTTAATTGACATATATAGAATATACCACCCAACATCAAGCAGTTACACTTTTTTCTCAGCAGCACATGGATCCTTCTCAAAAATAGATCATATATTATGTCACAGGGAAACTCTTAGACAATACAAAGCAGTAGAGATAATACCATGCATCCTATCTGATCATAATGGAATGGAACTGAAAATCAACGATAAAAGAAGGAAGGAAAAAGAATACATCACTTGGAGAATGAACAATAGGTTACTGAATGATCAATGGGTTATAGAAGACATCAAGGAGGAAATTAAAATATTCTTAGAGATTAATGAAAACACTGACACAACATATCGGAATCTATGGGACACATTGAAAGCAGTTCTAAGAGGAAAATTCATTGCTTGGAGTTCATTCCTTAAAAAAAGAAAAAAACAACAAATAAATGATCTCATACTTCATCTCAAAATCCTAGAAAAAGAAGAGCAAAACAACAACAAAAGAAGTAGAAGGCAAGAAATAATTAAAATCAGAGCTGAAATTAATGAAATCGAAACAAAAGAAACAATTGAAAAAATTGACAAAACTAAAAGTTGGTTCTTTGAAAAAATAAACAAAATCGACAGACCCTTAGCCATGCTAGCGAAGAGAAGAAGAGAGAGAACTCAAATTACTAGCATACGGG